>NC_081147.1:27255503-27384652 GCF_958295425.1 Solea solea | reverse complement strand
CCTCCCGACGCACAACTACCCCCAGTAGTCATTGATTTAATTAAAAAGGACTCAAAATACCTGGACCGTCATTTCAGGATCCAGCATGTGACTCCAAATCTATCAGGGGAAGAGCAATTAGCGCTAAAAGAGTTAATGAATAATAAGGACATAATTATTAAACCTGCAGACAAAGGCAGTGTTGTTGTAGTTATGGATCGGGAGCAATATTTGTGGGAGGGATATAGACAGCTAAATGATAAAAACTATTATGTCAAACTCACAAACCCAATATACCTGGACACCATTCCATTAGTGCACAAAATCATAGCTAAATTGCATGAAAAAAAGTTCATTAATTCGAAACAAAAAAAGTATTTACTTGGTGATCCAGCTCCCAGACCTAGACGCTTTTACATGTTGCCTAAGATTCACAAGGACCCTGTTAAGTGGAGCAAGCCGCATGTTATTCCCCCAGGTCGTCCCATCGTTTCTGACTGCAGCAGTGAAACCTACAGATCAGCAGAATACCTGGACTTTTTTCTGAATCCACTGTCCACTACGCACCCGAGTTATATTAAAGACACATACGATTTCATAGATAAAATTAAAAATGTAGATATTCCGGCAGATTCGATCCTATTTACTATCGATATTGATAGCCTCTACACAAATATAGACATTAAGGAGGGTATTCAATCAGTGAAGAACATTTTTTCCAAACATTATGATAAGAAAAGACCGGATAAAGAACTATTACAATTATTAGAGATTAATTTAACTAGAAATGATTTTGAATTCAATAATGAATATTTTTTACAAATTAAGGGCACGGCAATGGGCAAGAAATTTGCGCCCGCATATGCCAACATTTTTATGGCAGATTGGGAGGCAGGAGCCCTCCGACGGTGTGACAAGAGACCCATTTATTATTATCGCTACTTAGACGATATCTGGGGCGTATGGACACATTCAGAAGATGATTTTAAGATTTTCTTAAATACTCTTAATAATTTCAATCCGTCTATTAAGGTTAAATCCACCATGGATCGAAATTCGGTAGATTTTTTGGACACAACCACATTTAAGGGACCCACCTTTAATCAAACTAATCGATTGGACATTAAAGTTTTTTTCAAAGAGACGGATACACATGCACTATTGCATAAGACCAGCTTTCACCCGAAACATACTTTTGCAGGTCTAATTAAATCGCAATTGTTACGTTTCCACAGGATCTGCACACAAAAAGAAGATTTCCATAAGGCCACTAAAGTGCTCTTCACTGCCTTGGCCAGCAGAGGGTACTCTAGGACCTTTCTTCGAAATTGTTATAAGAGGTTCCTCCAAATCAAACCTCAAATTGTGTCCTCCTTGGTGCCTTTCATCACCACCTATTCGGACTCCACGGTGAAGCTGGTCAGAGAAATAAAGAAAAACTTTGAGGATTCCTTTAAAGGAAGGGAGCTGTTCTATAACCATAGGATCATTGCTGCATTCAGAAAAAACAAAAATCTGAAGGATTACCTGGTAAAAGCCAAAATTCCAAACTTCACTGATCCCAAACCAAGGCCGCTGGACAGATTCTTTAAACAGCAAGTGTGGGTGTCTAATAATAGAACCAAATTAACATACAAAATTAATAATCAGGGTAATATTTCAACCCAAAATTGTGTTTATATAATAATTTGCAAACAATGTGGTCGTAAATATGTCGGTGAGACTGGAAACACCATTCGCACCAGATTCTCACGACATAGACATAATGTCTTAAGAAAGAAAGACATCCATACTCACCTGGTTAAACACTTTATACAGCATGGCTGGGATTCAGTTCAGGCCTCCGTCCTTGAATCTAACCCTAATTGGAATGTGGCCCAGAGACGGAGAGCCGAGAGGGCCTGGATATTTAAATTGGGCACTTTAATTCCGAATGGTCTGAATGAGGCTTGGATGTGATGTCACATAGGACTGGATGGAGTGTGCACGAATTTCATCACTGCTTCGCAGTGATGAAATTCTCCTTTCCTTCCCCTAACCCTTACCCTTACCCTTACCCTTACCCTTACCCTTACCCTAACCCTAACCCTTACCCTAACCCTTACCCTTACCCTAACCCCTAACCCTTACCCTAACCCTAACCCTAACCCTTACCCTTACCCTAACCCTAACCCTACCCTAACCCTAAATGACCGCAAACTGGTGGTTTTCATCCCTATACCTAACCCTAACCCTTACCCTAACCCTTACCCTAACCCTAACCCTAACCCTTTTTGGGAAATAACTCAAAAACTACACGTTTGGTCATGGGGTGTTTTAGGCTGGCTAAGTGCGGCTCCTCGAGACGCATCGTTGGACACCTAGCTCGGCTTTCTAGCACCTTCCTAACTCGAGATAAGTTCAGAATGACCGAAGAATTTTCGGTCATTTTTCCATATCTCGGCTTCCTTTTGTCCCACAATCACGGGGGTTTCACCAGGGGCTCCGGAGGGTGCCTAAATGGGGGGGCGGACGTTGGTTTGGAGTCGATCCCACCTTCCGTTCAAAAGTTATTCGCGAAATGACCGCAAACTGGTGGTTTTCATCCCTATACCTAACCCTAACCCTAACCCTTACCCTTACCCTAACCCTAACCCTAACCCCTAACCCTAACCCTAACCCTAACCCTAACCCTAACCCTAACCCTAACCCTAACCCTAACCCTAACCCTTACCCTAACCCTAACCCTAACCCTAACCCTAACCCTTACCCTAACCCTCTAACCCTTACCCTAACCCTAACCCTTACCCTTACCCTTACCCTTACCCTAACCCTAACCCTAACCCTAACCCTTACCCTAACCCTAACCCTTACCCTAACCCTAACCCTACCCTAACCCTAACCCTTACCCTAACCCTAACCCTTACCCTAACCCTTACCCTAACCCTTACCCTAACCCTAACCCTAACCCTAACCCTAACCCTAACCCTAACCCTTACCCTTACCCTTACCCTAACCCTAACCCTAACCCTAACCCTAACCCTAACCCTAACCCTAACCCTAACCCTTACCCTAACCCTTACCCTAACCCTTACCCTAACCCTAACCCTTACCCTTACCCTTACCCTAACCCTTACCCTTACCCTAACCCAGTATCACCAGGCCCTAACCTTAACCATCACCTGGTGTATGCCCTAACCCTAACCACTCACCTTGTGTGAGCCCTAAACTTACCCTTCACCCTGGGTGAGCCCTAACCTTAACCACCGCCCTGGGGAGCCCTGAACTAACGACGGCCCTGGGTAAGTTCTAACCCTAACCATCGCCCTTTGTGGGCTCTAACCCTAACCTTTGCCCCTTGTGGGCCCTAACCCTAACCTATTCGGTTTGGGTTTGATCCTCCGGGCAGAGGTCCTTACCGGGACAGATATTTTGATCGTTTGGATCACCCTCAATTAATTTATTTATTTATGTTTATATTTATGTATATATATATTTATATATATTTTTATATATTTTCATATATGTATATCCTTATTCACATCCTGATTTGTTATTTTTCCTCAGCCCTATTTGTGGCTATGAATGCTGTTTCAGAAAAAAACTGGTTTATATCCTGTCTTTATATTACATATAAAAAAATGTTTTTATTTTGAGGGTGGTTCAAAAAGGTCTAATTCCCTTATTGTATAAAAATATCTATGTTATAACGACCATTAGACAAAAGGTCTTAATTTTTGACTGATTTAAAAATAATTGCATTTACACAGAACTAAATATTATTTGGTTCGATTGCAGATTGACGTTGGTCAACAAATATATTAATAACACAAAAGATATCTACCTGGCTTTATGTCTTAAAAGGCCTACAGTAAATTTAATATTCCTGGTAAGGAGTATTTATTCTTGTGATAAATAAGTAGTATTTATCAGGTACTTTTCGCATTTAACAGATGAATAGTCCAGGGGTGGACAATGATATGATTGTTATTATTTTGTATTGTTTGGTGCCTTAAATGCCATGCATTTTGTCTCACATATATACACACACACCACCTTTTGTGTTGTGTTGTGCATGATGTTGATGCAAAGGAATTTTGCACATTTTTTCCATGCACTTTTGTATGACTTGTTTACAAAAAAATATTCCTCGTACAAGTCTCTGACTTTATGGGCACCTGAACTCCCTATTTCAGGGAGAATATTTATCAGGGGCTAGTTATTCCTGTCGAGCAGGAGCCCAATGTTATTATTATTAATAACATCATTTTTTCATTATTTTATTAATGACCGATTTTATCATTTTATATGACATTTCGTAATTTTTACATGGTTATTATCATCATTCTTCTCACCACAATTAGTCTCCTTTTGTAATTTCAATTTAATTCAATTTATTTTTCCTGAAATGTTCTAACACAATTTTTCATTTTATTTTTGATAAAAAAGCATTTTATTTTCTTAAATGTCTCTCTCTGTTGAGCGCCTAGTCACCAGGGGGGCGCTCTTCTGTTCTGGGCCTTGTTGTGCTCCACTGAGAGAGGGGGGAGGAAGAAGACGCGCTTACGTCACTTCCTCCTCACCGCAACTCATTGGGATCATAGCATCGCCTGCACAGAGACGCTTTCCCTTTACGGTGAATATACTTTGTGCTCCTTTTTTTTGCCTGAAGAAGGTTTATTTCAACCGAAACGTTGCCGTACGGTGTACGCTCCTTTATTTGATCGTTATCTTTGTTTTGTATTTTTGTAAATAAAAGTTTTGGTATAATTTTTAACGACGTCTACGGTTCCTTTTTAACTAGCGTCAACTAGCCAAAACTTTTTTACATCCGGTTTTAGTCCGGGAATCTTTTTTATGCCTTTTTGGCTTTTTGGGAGTGTACATTATGTACGGACGAGAGAGAGAGAGAGACGAGCCTTGGACCGTTGTCCAGGGTAGGAGACGCCGCCAGCAGCGCTCCAGAGATCAGCGCGCGGCGCCGCGCGCACCGCGCTTCATCAGTCCATATCCTCGCCGTGGTCAGAATCAGCAGCGGACCTACGCCGATGTGACCAGGGGCGAACCTCGGAGGGAGAGGGACTATAGCAACGGTTCACGCTACGACCAGCGACAGCCTTACAGAGAGTGGGCGCCGCGACAGAGCCGACAGGTGAGCCGCGGGCGCGCGCAATACGACGGGGACGCACAGCGCAGCAACCAACGGAGCTCTAACGCTCGGAGGAATTGGAGCGGCAGTGCTCGTCGGGGGCCCCCTCAGCGCCCACCCCAACAACGCCAGCAGCGTCAACAACGCCAGCAACGCCCACAACGCCAGCAGCGTGAACAAACACGCCCCATACATGAGGTACAGTCTGCGGACACAGACTTCAATGTTAAAGTGCGTATGCTGCACACAGTCATTAAAGCAGCACACCATTATAAAAATGTGACCTCACCTGAGCCACCACCCACCATTGCACAGATGACGGAGGAGTTGTCTGGCTTCATCAAACCTGCTGCCCCCACAGAGAAAACTAGCCAGCTTTTAGAGGGCAATGCCCGCAATTGGGAACACACCTCCCTCTTAATTTTAAAACAACATTATGAGGAGGTTATGGAGGCTGAAACCCGAAAGCTGGCGTCCTTTAACAATAAAGAATGGCGTGGCCCCTATATTATTGCTTCCAAATGGGCGCGCAGAAATTTGGGCCGTAGACTCTCACCAGAGACACTGGAACAGGTCGAGGCTTTGGTCGTGGTTCGTGTCAGGGACCTGGGGACACCACCTCCTGCTGCTGCAACACCACCACCACCACCACCTGCTGCTGCAACTCCACCTGCTGCTGCTGTGCCACCACCACTACCTGCTGTTACAGTACCACAACCACCTGCTGCACCACCACCACCGCCACCACTGGAGGCTACTACTGCAGCACTGATTACACCTGCTGTGGTAGCAGCAGCACCACCACCACCACCACCTCCTCCTGCAGGGGCTACTACAGCACCACCACCATCTGCTTCTGCTGTAATCTCAGCTATCCTTACAGCTGCAGCACCACCTTCACCACCTGCTGCTGAGGTCATATCTACCATATTCTCCAGGACCACTACAGAAAGGGCACAGGTGCACTTCACTACTTCTCCCACAGAGGCACTCTGCACCCCAGCTTCGCCCCCACCTCCTTCTGCTGGTCTTGTAGCCACCAACACCTGCACTCCACCTCACAGTGCCACCAGGGCTTCCACTGGCACCATGACAGACCAGGCGTTTAACTGGAGTCCAGACCCCTGTCCCCCTCCCTGTCCCTTTCTCACACCTGGCAACTTGACTCCAGCTACGACGGTGGCCCCCTCTTCTTCTGCTGGGGCTGTGTCTTCCTTCCCTCTGTTGCCATCTGCACCGAGGGATCAGAGAGTGGTGAGATCCAGCACCACACGACCTGCAGCTACATCTTCAGCTGCAGTTTTCCGGAGCTCAGAACAACACGAATCCCCACCTGCTTTTATTGGTGGTAATTCGTGTATTGTTCAGGAGGAAGATCCTATTTTCTCCCTCACTTCTGATGATGAGGAGGAAACAACACATCGCCCTCCTCCCTCCAGCTCACACTTCACACAGCAGGGCGCCTCACTCAGCCGCCCAACCAGTCTTCCTAGCAGACTGCCTCGTACGAGGCTGGATATGGGCGACGCCCTCGCCCGTCTCATGAGACCTGCCTCCCCCTTGGGCCGGCGCAGGGTCACTCGACACATCACTACTACCAGGAAGATGAAGGACTGGTCCTTGTCGGTGAGGAAGAAGTTTCTCATCCTGGGCGATTCTAACCTCAGCAGGTTTCCTCCTTTTAATGAGCAGAACCTGCAGGTTGACAGTTTCCCAGGAGGCAACTTCCGCCACGCTGGGGCAATTCTCTCCACAGCTACCTGCATCACACCACCAGAGAGGATTATTCTGGCTTTTGGCATCAATCACAGGTCCCAGAAAACCCACAGCACTTCAGTTAAGCAGCTACAGGCGGCCTTGCGTGCTGCAAAGCTGCGTTTTCCGAACGCCAGGGTGATGATTCCCACCATCAGCTACTCCCCAGCTCTTCCCCAGCTGGAGAGGCTCAGGCTGCAGGGCTTGAACCGCTTCATCGTTGAGCAGTGTGACAGCATCCCACAGCTCAACAGGTACAAATTCAGCACCGAGGCTGACAACGTTCATTGGTCGAGAGAGACGGCGTCGGCCATGTTGCAGCATTGGTGTGAATTTTTAAACTGAGAGGCCCCTTAAGCCTGCCGTCTCAGAAGGGGTTTGTTAATGTGATGTGTTTATCAGGTTCAGTTCATTTGTCCACCCCTCAGCTTGCTCTCCTTAACAGAGGCCTGTCTTTCATTCCTAGTTGTGATATTAACAGGAATATTAAGCAACAGTCTAGATTCGACCTCCAACAATACCATAGAAGATTAAAGTTGGCAGCTTTCTATGGTGATAAGGGTGATTCCATGCCCCCCCCTTTCACTCCCACATCTGATTGGGCCCCTCCCGACGCACAACTACCCCCAGTAGTCATTGATTTAATTAAAAAGGACTCAAAATACCTGGACCGTCATTTCAGGATCCAGCATGTGACTCCAAATCTATCAGGGGAAGAGCAATTAGCGCTAAAAGAGTTAATGAATAATAAGGACATAATTATTAAACCTGCAGACAAAGGCAGTGTTGTTGTAGTTATGGATCGGGAGCAATATTTGTGGGAGGGATATAGACAGCTAAATGATAAAAACTATTATGTCAAACTCACAAACCCAATATACCTGGACACCATTCCATTAGTGCACAAAATCATAGCTAAATTGCATGAAAAAAAGTTCATTAATTCGAAACAAAAAAAGTATTTACTTGGTGATCCAGCTCCCAGACCTAGACGCTTTTACATGTTGCCTAAGATTCACAAGGACCCTGTTAAGTGGAGCAAGCCGCATGTTATTCCCCCAGGTCGTCCCATCGTTTCTGACTGCAGCAGTGAAACCTACAGATCAGCAGAATACCTGGACTTTTTTCTGAATCCACTGTCCACTACGCACCCGAGTTATATTAAAGACACATACGATTTCATAGATAAAATTAAAAATGTAGATATTCCGGCAGATTCGATCCTATTTACTATCGATATTGATAGCCTCTACACAAATATAGACATTAAGGAGGGTATTCAATCAGTGAAGAACATTTTTTCCAAACATTATGATAAGAAAAGACCGGATAAAGAACTATTACAATTATTAGAGATTAATTTAACTAGAAATGATTTTGAATTCAATAATGAATATTTTTTACAAATTAAGGGCACGGCAATGGGCAAGAAATTTGCGCCCGCATATGCCAACATTTTTATGGCAGATTGGGAGGCAGGAGCCCTCCGACGGTGTGACAAGAGACCCATTTATTATTATCGCTACTTAGACGATATCTGGGGCGTATGGACACATTCAGAAGATGATTTTAAGATTTTCTTAAATACTCTTAATAATTTCAATCCGTCTATTAAGGTTAAATCCACCATGGATCGAAATTCGGTAGATTTTTTGGACACAACCACATTTAAGGGACCCACCTTTAATCAAACTAATCGATTGGACATTAAAGTTTTTTTCAAAGAGACGGATACACATGCACTATTGCATAAGACCAGCTTTCACCCGAAACATACTTTTGCAGGTCTAATTAAATCGCAATTGTTACGTTTCCACAGGATCTGCACACAAAAAGAAGATTTCCATAAGGCCACTAAAGTGCTCTTCACTGCCTTGGCCAGCAGAGGGTACTCTAGGACCTTTCTTCGAAATTGTTATAAGAGGTTCCTCCAAATCAAACCTCAAATTGTGTCCTCCTTGGTGCCTTTCATCACCACCTATTCGGACTCCACGGTGAAGCTGGTCAGAGAAATAAAGAAAAACTTTGAGGATTCCTTTAAAGGAAGGGAGCTGTTCTATAACCATAGGATCATTGCTGCATTCAGAAAAAACAAAAATCTGAAGGATTACCTGGTAAAAGCCAAAATTCCAAACTTCACTGATCCCAAACCAAGGCCGCTGGACAGATTCTTTAAACAGCAAGTGTGGGTGTCTAATAATAGAACCAAATTAACATACAAAATTAATAATCAGGGTAATATTTCAACCCAAAATTGTGTTTATATAATAATTTGCAAACAATGTGGTCGTAAATATGTCGGTGAGACTGGAAACACCATTCGCACCAGATTCTCACGACATAGACATAATGTCTTAAGAAAGAAAGACATCCATACTCACCTGGTTAAACACTTTATACAGCATGGCTGGGATTCAGTTCAGGCCTCCGTCCTTGAATCTAACCCTAATTGGAATGTGGCCCAGAGACGGAGAGCCGAGAGGGCCTGGATATTTAAATTGGGCACTTTAATTCCGAATGGTCTGAATGAGGCTTGGATGTGATGTCACATAGGACTGGATGGAGTGTGCACGAATTTCATCACTGCTTCGCAGTGATGAAATTCTCCTTTCCTTCCCCTACTCGGCCAGTGCCTCCAGTCTGATTGTGGTGTCGCATCTGACCCCCTCGCTCTGGCCAGTGGAATTTATTCATTATTCTAAAAATAATTTTAAATGTTAATCATATGACTTTTGTCATTGCTTTTCAAACCACGTCATCCTTCAGATATACCTGTCCCGGTTCACTTTTTCTAACCCTAACCCAGTATCACCAGGCCCTAACCTTAACCATCACCTGGTGTATGCCCTAACCCTAACCACTCACCTTGTGTGAGCCCTAAACTTACCCTTCACCCTGGGTGAGCCCTAACCTTAACCACCGCCCTGGGGAGCCCTGAACTAACGACGGCCCTGGGTAAGTTCTAACCCTAACCATCGCCCTTTGTGGGCTCTAACCCTAACCTTTGCCCCTTGTGGGCCCTAACCCTAACCTATTCGGTTTGGGTTTGATCCTCCGGGCAGAGGTCCTTACCGGGACAGATATTTTGATCGTTTGGATCACCCTCAATTAATTTATTTATTTATGTTTATATTTATGTATATATATATTTATATATATTTTTATATATTTTCATATATGTATATCCTTATTCACATCCTGATTTGTTATTTTTCCTCAGCCCTATTTGTGGCTATGAATGCTGTTTCAGAAAAAAACTGGTTTATATCCTGTCTTTATATTACATATAAAAAAATGTTTTTATTTTGAGGGTGGTTCAAAAAGGTCTAATTCCCTTATTGTATAAAAATATCTATGTTATAACGACCATTAGACAAAAGGTCTTAATTTTTGACTGATTTAAAAATAATTGCATTTACACAGAACTAAATATTATTTGGTTCGATTGCAGATTGACGTTGGTCAACAAATATATTAATAACACAAAAGATATCTACCTGGCTTTATGTCTTAAAAGGCCTACAGTAAATTTAATATTCCTGGTAAGGAGTATTTATTCTTGTGATAAATAAGTAGTATTTATCAGGTACTTTTCGCATTTAACAGATGAATAGTCCAGGGGTGGACAATGATATGATTGTTATTATTTTGTATTGTTTGGTGCCTTAAATGCCATGCATTTTGTCTCACATATATACACACACACCACCTTTTGTGTTGTGTTGTGCATGATGTTGATGCAAAGGAATTTTGCACATTTTTTCCATGCACTTTTGTATGACTTGTTTACAAAAAAATATTCCTCGTACAAGTCTCTGACTTTATGGGCACCTGAACTCCCTATTTCAGGGAGAATATTTATCAGGGGCTAGTTATTCCTGTCGAGCAGGAGCCCAATGTTATTATTATTAATAACATCATTTTTTCATTATTTTATTAATGACCGATTTTATCATTTTATATGACATTTCGTAATTTTTACATGGTTATTATCATCATTCTTCTCACCACAATTAGTCTCCTTTTGTAATTTCAATTTAATTCAATTTATTTTTCCTGAAATGTTCTAACACAATTTTTCATTTTATTTTTGATAAAAAAGCATTTTATTTTCTTAAATGTCTCTCTCTGTTGAGCGCCTAGTCACCAGGGGGGCGCTCTTCTGTTCTGGGCCTTGTTGTGCTCCACTGAGAGAGGGGGGAGGAAGAAGACGCGCTTACGTCACTTCCTCCTCACCGCAACTCATTGGGATCATAGCATCGCCTGCACAGAGACGCTTTCCCTTTACGGTGAATATACTTTGTGCTCCTTTTTTTTGCCTGAAGAAGGTTTATTTCAACCGAAACGTTGCCGTACGGTGTACGCTCCTTTATTTGATCGTTATCTTTGTTTTGTATTTTTGTAAATAAAAGTTTTGGTATAATTTTTAACGACGTCTACGGTTCCTTTTTAACTAGCGTCAACTAGCCAAAACTTTTTTACATCCGGTTTTAGTCCGGGAATCTTTTTTATGCCTTTTTGGCTTTTTGGGAGTGTACATTATGTACGGACGAGAGAGAGAGAGAGACGAGCCTTGGACCGTTGTCCAGGGTAGGAGACGCCGCCAGCAGCGCTCCAGAGATCAGCGCGCGGCGCCGCGCGCACCGCGCTTCATCAGTCCATATCCTCGCCGTGGTCAGAATCAGCAGCGGACCTACGCCGATGTGACCAGGGGCGAACCTCGGAGGGAGAGGGACTATAGCAACGGTTCACGCTACGACCAGCGACAGCCTTACAGAGAGTGGGCGCCGCGACAGAGCCGACAGGTGAGCCGCGGGCGCGCGCAATACGACGGGGACGCACAGCGCAGCAACCAACGGAGCTCTAACGCTCGGAGGAATTGGAGCGGCAGTGCTCGTCGGGGGCCCCCTCAGCGCCCACCCCAACAACGCCAGCAGCGTCAACAACGCCAGCAACGCCCACAACGCCAGCAGCGTGAACAAACACGCCCCATACATGAGGTACAGTCTGCGGACACAGACTTCAATGTTAAAGTGCGTATGCTGCACACAGTCATTAAAGCAGCACACCATTATAAAAATGTGACCTCACCTGAGCCACCACCCACCATTGCACAGATGACGGAGGAGTTGTCTGGCTTCATCAAACCTGCTGCCCCCACAGAGAAAACTAGCCAGCTTTTAGAGGGCAATGCCCGCAATTGGGAACACACCTCCCTCTTAATTTTAAAACAACATTATGAGGAGGTTATGGAGGCTGAAACCCGAAAGCTGGCGTCCTTTAACAATAAAGAATGGCGTGGCCCCTATATTATTGCTTCCAAATGGGCGCGCAGAAATTTGGGCCGTAGACTCTCACCAGAGACACTGGAACAGGTCGAGGCTTTGGTCGTGGTTCGTGTCAGGGACCTGGGGACACCACCTCCTGCTGCTGCAACACCACCACCACCACCACCTGCTGCTGCAACTCCACCTGCTGCTGCTGTGCCACCACCACTACCTGCTGTTACAGTACCACAACCACCTGCTGCACCACCACCACCGCCACCACTGGAGGCTACTACTGCAGCACTGATTACACCTGCTGTGGTAGCAGCAGCACCACCACCACCACCACCTCCTCCTGCAGGGGCTACTACAGCACCACCACCATCTGCTTCTGCTGTAATCTCAGCTATCCTTACAGCTGCAGCACCACCTTCACCACCTGCTGCTGAGGTCATATCTACCATATTCTCCAGGACCACTACAGAAAGGGCACAGGTGCACTTCACTACTTCTCCCACAGAGGCACTCTGCACCCCAGCTTCGCCCCCACCTCCTTCTGCTGGTCTTGTAGCCACCAACACCTGCACTCCACCTCACAGTGCCACCAGGGCTTCCACTGGCACCATGACAGACCAGGCGTTTAACTGGAGTCCAGACCCCTGTCCCCCTCCCTGTCCCTTTCTCACACCTGGCAACTTGACTCCAGCTACGACGGTGGCCCCCTCTTCTTCTGCTGGGGCTGTGTCTTCCTTCCCTCTGTTGCCATCTGCACCGAGGGATCAGAGAGTGGTGAGATCCAGCACCACACGACCTGCAGCTACATCTTCAGCTGCAGTTTTCCGGAGCTCAGAACAACACGAATCCCCACCTGCTTTTATTGGTGGTAATTCGTGTATTGTTCAGGAGGAAGATCCTATTTTCTCCCTCACTTCTGATGATGAGGAGGAAACAACACATCGCCCTCCTCCCTCCAGCTCACACTTCACACAGCAGGGCGCCTCACTCAGCCGCCCAACCAGTCTTCCTAGCAGACTGCCTCGTACGAGGCTGGATATGGGCGACGCCCTCGCCCGTCTCATGAGACCTGCCTCCCCCTTGGGCCGGCGCAGGGTCACTCGACACATCACTACTACCAGGAAGATGAAGGACTGGTCCTTGTCGGTGAGGAAGAAGTTTCTCATCCTGGGCGATTCTAACCTCAGCAGGTTTCCTCCTTTTAATGAGCAGAACCTGCAGGTTGACAGTTTCCCAGGAGGCAACTTCCGCCACGCTGGGGCAATTCTCTCCACAGCTACCTGCATCACACCACCAGAGAGGATTATTCTGGCTTTTGGCATCAATCACAGGTCCCAGAAAACCCACAGCACTTCAGTTAAGCAGCTACAGGCGGCCTTGCGTGCTGCAAAGCTGCGTTTTCCGAACGCCAGGGTGATGATTCCCACCATCAGCTACTCCCCAGCTCTTCCCCAGCTGGAGAGGCTCAGGCTGCAGGGCTTGAACCGCTTCATCGTTGAGCAGTGTGACAGCATCCCACAGCTCAACAGGTACAAATTCAGCACCGAGGCTGACAACGTTCATTGGTCGAGAGAGACGGCGTCGGCCATGTTGCAGCATTGGTGTGAATTTTTAAACTGAGAGGCCCCTTAAGCCTGCCGTCTCAGAAGGGGTTTGTTAATGTGATGTGTTTATCAGGTTCAGTTCATTTGTCCACCCCTCAGCTTGCTCTCCTTAACAGAGGCCTGTCTTTCATTCCTAGTTGTGATATTAACAGGAATATTAAGCAACAGTCTAGATTCGACCTCCAACAATACCATAGAAGATTAAAGTTGGCAGCTTTCTATGGTGATAAGGGTGATTCCATGCCCCCCCCTTTCACTCCCACATCTGATTGGGCCCCTCCCGACGCACAACTACCCCCAGTAGTCATTGATTTAATTAAAAAGGACTCAAAATACCTGGACCGTCATTTCAGGATCCAGCATGTGACTCCAAATCTATCAGGGGAAGAGCAATTAGCGCTAAAAGAGTTAATGAATAATAAGGACATAATTATTAAACCTGCAGACAAAGGCAGTGTTGTTGTAGTTATGGATCGGGAGCAATATTTGTGGGAGGGATATAGACAGCTAAATGATAAAAACTATTATGTCAAACTCACAAACCCAATATACCTGGACACCATTCCATTAGTGCACAAAATCATAGCTAAATTGCATGAAAAAAAGTTCATTAATTCGAAACAAAAAAAGTATTTACTTGGTGATCCAGCTCCCAGACCTAGACGCTTTTACATGTTGCCTAAGATTCACAAGGACCCTGTTAAGTGGAGCAAGCCGCATGTTATTCCCCCAGGTCGTCCCATCGTTTCTGACTGCAGCAGTGAAACCTACAGATCAGCAGAATACCTGGACTTTTTTCTGAATCCACTGTCCACTACGCACCCGAGTTATATTAAAGACACATACGATTTCATAGATAAAATTAAAAATGTAGATATTCCGGCAGATTCGATCCTATTTACTATCGATATTGATAGCCTCTACACAAATATAGACATTAAGGAGGGTATTCAATCAGTGAAGAACATTTTTTCCAAACATTATGATAAGAAAAGACCGGATAAAGAACTATTACAATTATTAGAGATTAATTTAACTAGAAATGATTTTGAATTCAATAATGAATATTTTTTACAAATTAAGGGCACGGCAATGGGCAAGAAATTTGCGCCCGCATATGCCAACATTTTTATGGCAGATTGGGAGGCAGGAGCCCTCCGACGGTGTGACAAGAGACCCATTTATTATTATCGCTACTTAGACGATATCTGGGGCGTATGGACACATTCAGAAGATGATTTTAAGATTTTCTTAAATACTCTTAATAATTTCAATCCGTCTATTAAGGTTAAATCCACCATGGATCGAAATTCGGTAGATTTTTTGGACACAACCACATTTAAGGGACCCACCTTTAATCAAACTAATCGATTGGACATTAAAGTTTTTTTCAAAGAGACGGATACACATGCACTATTGCATAAGACCAGCTTTCACCCGAAACATACTTTTGCAGGTCTAATTAAATCGCAATTGTTACGTTTCCACAGGATCTGCACACAAAAAGAAGATTTCCATAAGGCCACTAAAGTGCTCTTCACTGCCTTGGCCAGCAGAGGGTACTCTAGGACCTTTCTTCGAAATTGTTATAAGAGGTTCCTCCAAATCAAACCTCAAATTGTGTCCTCCTTGGTGCCTTTCATCACCACCTATTCGGACTCCACGGTGAAGCTGGTCAGAGAAATAAAGAAAAACTTTGAGGATTCCTTTAAAGGAAGGGAGCTGTTCTATAACCATAGGATCATTGCTGCATTCAGAAAAAACAAAAATCTGAAGGATTACCTGGTAAAAGCCAAAATTCCAAACTTCACTGATCCCAAACCAAGGCCGCTGGACAGATTCTTTAAACAGCAAGTGTGGGTGTCTAATAATAGAACCAAATTAACATACAAAATTAATAATCAGGGTAATATTTCAACCCAAAATTGTGTTTATATAATAATTTGCAAACAATGTGGTCGTAAATATGTCGGTGAGACTGGAAACACCATTCGCACCAGATTCTCACGACATAGACATAATGTCTTAAGAAAGAAAGACATCCATACTCACCTGGTTAAACACTTTATACAGCATGGCTGGGATTCAGTTCAGGCCTCCGTCCTTGAATCTAACCCTAATTGGAATGTGGCCCAGAGACGGAGAGCCGAGAGGGCCTGGATATTTAAATTGGGCACTTTAATTCCGAATGGTCTGAATGAGGCTTGGATGTGATGTCACATAGGACTGGATGGAGTGTGCACGAATTTCATCACTGCTTCGCAGTGATGAAATTCTCCTTTCCTTCCCCTACTCGGCCAGTGCCTCCAGTCTGATTGTGGTGTCGCATCTGACCCCCTCGCTCTGGCCAGTGGAATTTATTCATTATTCTAAAAATAATTTTAAATGTTAATCATATGACTTTTGTCATTGCTTTTCAAACCACGTCATCCTTCAGATATACCTGTCCCGGTTCACTTTTTCTAACCCTAACCCAGTATCACCAGGCCCTAACCTTAACCATCACCTGGTGTATGCCCTAACCCTAACCACTCACCTTGTGTGAGCCCTAAACTTACCCTTCACCCTGGGTGAGCCCTAACCTTAACCACCGCCCTGGGGAGCCCTGAACTAACGACGGCCCTGGGTAAGTTCTAACCCTAACCATCGCCCTTTGTGGGCTCTAACCCTAACCTTTGCCCCTTGTGGGCCCTAACCCTAACCTATTCGGTTTGGGTTTGATCCTCCGGGCAGAGGTCCTTACCGGGACAGATATTTTGATCGTTTGGATCACCCTCAATTAATTTATTTATTTATGTTTATATTTATGTATATATATATTTATATATATTTTTATATATTTTCATATATGTATATCCTTATTCACATCCTGATTTGTTATTTTTCCTCAGCCCTATTTGTGGCTATGAATGCTGTTTCAGAAAAAAACTGGTTTATATCCTGTCTTTATATTACATATAAAAAAATGTTTTTATTTTGAGGGTGGTTCAAAAAGGTCTAATTCCCTTATTGTATAAAAATATCTATGTTATAACGACCATTAGACAAAAGGTCTTAATTTTTGACTGATTTAAAAATAATTGCATTTACACAGAACTAAATATTATTTGGTTCGATTGCAGATTGACGTTGGTCAACAAATATATTAATAACACAAAAGATATCTACCTGGCTTTATGTCTTAAAAGGCCTACAGTAAATTTAATATTCCTGGTAAGGAGTATTTATTCTTGTGATAAATAAGTAGTATTTATCAGGTACTTTTCGCATTTAACAGATGAATAGTCCAGGGGTGGACAATGATATGATTGTTATTATTTTGTATTGTTTGGTGCCTTAAATGCCATGCATTTTGTCTCACATATATACACACACACCACCTTTTGTGTTGTGTTGTGCATGATGTTGATGCAAAGGAATTTTGCACATTTTTTCCATGCACTTTTGTATGACTTGTTTACAAAAAAATATTCCTCGTACAAGTCTCTGACTTTATGGGCACCTGAACTCCCTATTTCAGGGAGAATATTTATCAGGGGCTAGTTATTCCTGTCGAGCAGGAGCCCAATGTTATTATTATTAATAACATCATTTTTTCATTATTTTATTAATGACCGATTTTATCATTTTATATGACATTTCGTAATTTTTACATGGTTATTATCATCATTCTTCTCACCACAATTAGTCTCCTTTTGTAATTTCAATTTAATTCAATTTATTTTTCCTGAAATGTTCTAACACAATTTTTCATTTTATTTTTGATAAAAAAGCATTTTATTTTCTTAAATGTCTCTCTCTGTTGAGCGCCTAGTCACCAGGGGGGCGCTCTTCTGTTCTGGGCCTTGTTGTGCTCCACTGAGAGAGGGGGGAGGAAGAAGACGCGCTTACGTCACTTCCTCCTCACCGCAACTCATTGGGATCATAGCATCGCCTGCACAGAGACGCTTTCCCTTTACGGTGAATATACTTTGTGCTCCTTTTTTTTGCCTGAAGAAGGTTTATTTCAACCGAAACGTTGCCGTACGGTGTACGCTCCTTTATTTGATCGTTATCTTTGTTTTGTATTTTTGTAAATAAAAGTTTTGGTATAATTTTTAACGACGTCTACGGTTCCTTTTTAACTAGCGTCAACTAGCCAAAACTTTTTTACATCCGGTTTTAGTCCGGGAATCTTTTTTATGCCTTTTTGGCTTTTTGGGAGTGTACATTATGTACGGACGAGAGAGAGAGAGAGACGAGCCTTGGACCGTTGTCCAGGGTAGGAGACGCCGCCAGCAGCGCTCCAGAGATCAGCGCGCGGCGCCGCGCGCACCGCGCTTCATCAGTCCATATCCTCGCCGTGGTCAGAATCAGCAGCGGACCTACGCCGATGTGACCAGGGGCGAACCTCGGAGGGAGAGGGACTATAGCAACGGTTCACGCTACGACCAGCGACAGCCTTACAGAGAGTGGGCGCCGCGACAGAGCCGACAGGTGAGCCGCGGGCGCGCGCAATACGACGGGGACGCACAGCGCAGCAACCAACGGAGCTCTAACGCTCGGAGGAATTGGAGCGGCAGTGCTCGTCGGGGGCCCCCTCAGCGCCCACCCCAACAACGCCAGCAGCGTCAACAACGCCAGCAACGCCCACAACGCCAGCAGCGTGAACAAACACGCCCCATACATGAGGTACAGTCTGCGGACACAGACTTCAATGTTAAAGTGCGTATGCTGCACACAGTCATTAAAGCAGCACACCATTATAAAAATGTGACCTCACCTGAGCCACCACCCACCATTGCACAGATGACGGAGGAGTTGTCTGGCTTCATCAAACCTGCTGCCCCCACAGAGAAAACTAGCCAGCTTTTAGAGGGCAATGCCCGCAATTGGGAACACACCTCCCTCTTAATTTTAAAACAACATTATGAGGAGGTTATGGAGGCTGAAACCCGAAAGCTGGCGTCCTTTAACAATAAAGAATGGCGTGGCCCCTATATTATTGCTTCCAAATGGGCGCGCAGAAATTTGGGCCGTAGACTCTCACCAGAGACACTGGAACAGGTCGAGGCTTTGGTCGTGGTTCGTGTCAGGGACCTGGGGACACCACCTCCTGCTGCTGCAACACCACCACCACCACCACCTGCTGCTGCAACTCCACCTGCTGCTGCTGTGCCACCACCACTACCTGCTGTTACAGTACCACAACCACCTGCTGCACCACCACCACCGCCACCACTGGAGGCTACTACTGCAGCACTGATTACACCTGCTGTGGTAGCAGCAGCACCACCACCACCACCACCTCCTCCTGCAGGGGCTACTACAGCACCACCACCATCTGCTTCTGCTGTAATCTCAGCTATCCTTACAGCTGCAGCACCACCTTCACCACCTGCTGCTGAGGTCATATCTACCATATTCTCCAGGACCACTACAGAAAGGGCACAGGTGCACTTCACTACTTCTCCCACAGAGGCACTCTGCACCCCAGCTTCGCCCCCACCTCCTTCTGCTGGTCTTGTAGCCACCAACACCTGCACTCCACCTCACAGTGCCACCAGGGCTTCCACTGGCACCATGACAGACCAGGCGTTTAACTGGAGTCCAGACCCCTGTCCCCCTCCCTGTCCCTTTCTCACACCTGGCAACTTGACTCCAGCTACGACGGTGGCCCCCTCTTCTTCTGCTGGGGCTGTGTCTTCCTTCCCTCTGTTGCCATCTGCACCGAGGGATCAGAGAGTGGTGAGATCCAGCACCACACGACCTGCAGCTACATCTTCAGCTGCAGTTTTCCGGAGCTCAGAACAACACGAATCCCCACCTGCTTTTATTGGTGGTAATTCGTGTATTGTTCAGGAGGAAGATCCTATTTTCTCCCTCACTTCTGATGATGAGGAGGAAACAACACATCGCCCTCCTCCCTCCAGCTCACACTTCACACAGCAGGGCGCCTCACTCAGCCGCCCAACCAGTCTTCCTAGCAGACTGCCTCGTACGAGGCTGGATATGGGCGACGCCCTCGCCCGTCTCATGAGACCTGCCTCCCCCTTGGGCCGGCGCAGGGTCACTCGACACATCACTACTACCAGGAAGATGAAGGACTGGTCCTTGTCGGTGAGGAAGAAGTTTCTCATCCTGGGCGATTCTAACCTCAGCAGGTTTCCTCCTTTTAATGAGCAGAACCTGCAGGTTGACAGTTTCCCAGGAGGCAACTTCCGCCACGCTGGGGCAATTCTCTCCACAGCTACCTGCATCACACCACCAGAGAGGATTATTCTGGCTTTTGGCATCAATCACAGGTCCCAGAAAACCCACAGCACTTCAGTTAAGCAGCTACAGGCGGCCTTGCGTGCTGCAAAGCTGCGTTTTCCGAACGCCAGGGTGATGATTCCCACCATCAGCTACTCCCCAGCTCTTCCCCAGCTGGAGAGGCTCAGGCTGCAGGGCTTGAACCGCTTCATCGTTGAGCAGTGTGACAGCATCCCACAGCTCAACAGGTACAAATTCAGCACCGAGGCTGACAACGTTCATTGGTCGAGAGAGACGGCGTCGGCCATGTTGCAGCATTGGTGTGAATTTTTAAACTGAGAGGCCCCTTAAGCCTGCCGTCTCAGAAGGGGTTTGTTAATGTGATGTGTTTATCAGGTTCAGTTCATTTGTCCACCCCTCAGCTTGCTCTCCTTAACAGAGGCCTGTCTTTCATTCCTAGTTGTGATATTAACAGGAATATTAAGCAACAGTCTAGATTCGACCTCCAACAATACCATAGAAGATTAAAGTTGGCAGCTTTCTATGGTGATAAGGGTGATTCCATGCCCCCCCCTTTCACTCCCACATCTGATTGGGCCCCTCCCGACGCACAACTACCCCCAGTAGTCATTGATTTAATTAAAAAGGACTCAAAATACCTGGACCGTCATTTCAGGATCCAGCATGTGACTCCAAATCTATCAGGGGAAGAGCAATTAGCGCTAAAAGAGTTAATGAATAATAAGGACATAATTATTAAACCTGCAGACAAAGGCAGTGTTGTTGTAGTTATGGATCGGGAGCAATATTTGTGGGAGGGATATAGACAGCTAAATGATAAAAACTATTATGTCAAACTCACAAACCCAATATACCTGGACACCATTCCATTAGTGCACAAAATCATAGCTAAATTGCATGAAAAAAAGTTCATTAATTCGAAACAAAAAAAGTATTTACTTGGTGATCCAGCTCCCAGACCTAGACGCTTTTACATGTTGCCTAAGATTCACAAGGACCCTGTTAAGTGGAGCAAGCCGCATGTTATTCCCCCAGGTCGTCCCATCGTTTCTGACTGCAGCAGTGAAACCTACAGATCAGCAGAATACCTGGACTTTTTTCTGAATCCACTGTCCACTACGCACCCGAGTTATATTAAAGACACATACGATTTCATAGATAAAATTAAAAATGTAGATATTCCGGCAGATTCGATCCTATTTACTATCGATATTGATAGCCTCTACACAAATATAGACATTAAGGAGGGTATTCAATCAGTGAAGAACATTTTTTCCAAACATTATGATAAGAAAAGACCGGATAAAGAACTATTACAATTATTAGAGATTAATTTAACTAGAAATGATTTTGAATTCAATAATGAATATTTTTTACAAATTAAGGGCACGGCAATGGGCAAGAAATTTGCGCCCGCATATGCCAACATTTTTATGGCAGATTGGGAGGCAGGAGCCCTCCGACGGTGTGACAAGAGACCCATTTATTATTATCGCTACTTAGACGATATCTGGGGCGTATGGACACATTCAGAAGATGATTTTAAGATTTTCTTAAATACTCTTAATAATTTCAATCCGTCTATTAAGGTTAAATCCACCATGGATCGAAATTCGGTAGATTTTTTGGACACAACCACATTTAAGGGACCCACCTTTAATCAAACTAATCGATTGGACATTAAAGTTTTTTTCAAAGAGACGGATACACATGCACTATTGCATAAGACCAGCTTTCACCCGAAACATACTTTTGCAGGTCTAATTAAATCGCAATTGTTACGTTTCCACAGGATCTGCACACAAAAAGAAGATTTCCATAAGGCCACTAAAGTGCTCTTCACTGCCTTGGCCAGCAGAGGGTACTCTAGGACCTTTCTTCGAAATTGTTATAAGAGGTTCCTCCAAATCAAACCTCAAATTGTGTCCTCCTTGGTGCCTTTCATCACCACCTATTCGGACTCCACGGTGAAGCTGGTCAGAGAAATAAAGAAAAACTTTGAGGATTCCTTTAAAGGAAGGGAGCTGTTCTATAACCATAGGATCATTGCTGCATTCAGAAAAAACAAAAATCTGAAGGATTACCTGGTAAAAGCCAAAATTCCAAACTTCACTGATCCCAAACCAAGGCCGCTGGACAGATTCTTTAAACAGCAAGTGTGGGTGTCTAATAATAGAACCAAATTAACATACAAAATTAATAATCAGGGTAATATTTCAACCCAAAATTGTGTTTATATAATAATTTGCAAACAATGTGGTCGTAAATATGTCGGTGAGACTGGAAACACCATTCGCACCAGATTCTCACGACATAGACATAATGTCTTAAGAAAGAAAGACATCCATACTCACCTGGTTAAACACTTTATACAGCATGGCTGGGATTCAGTTCAGGCCTCCGTCCTTGAATCTAACCCTAATTGGAATGTGGCCCAGAGACGGAGAGCCGAGAGGGCCTGGATATTTAAATTGGGCACTTTAATTCCGAATGGTCTGAATGAGGCTTGGATGTGATGTCACATAGGACTGGATGGAGTGTGCACGAATTTCATCACTGCTTCGCAGTGATGAAATTCTCCTTTCCTTCCCCTAACCCTTACCCTTACCCTTACCCTTACCCTTACCCTTACCCTAACCCTAACCCTTACCCTAACCCTTACCCTTACCCTAACCCCTAACCCTTACCCTAACCCTAACCCTAACCCTTACCCTTACCCTAACCCTAACCCTACCCTAACCCTAAATGACCGCAAACTGGTGGTTTTCATCCCTATACCTAACCCTAACCCTTACCCTAACCCTTACCCTAACCCTAACCCTAACCCTTTTTGGGAAATAACTCAAAAACTACACGTTTGGTCATGGGGTGTTTTAGGCTGGCTAAGTGCGGCTCCTCGAGACGCATCGTTGGACACCTAGCTCGGCTTTCTAGCACCTTCCTAACTCGAGATAAGTTCAGAATGACCGAAGAATTTTCGGTCATTTTTCCATATCTCGGCTTCCTTTTGTCCCACAATCACGGGGGTTTCACCAGGGGCTCCGGAGGGTGCCTAAATGGGGGGGCGGACGTTGGTTTGGAGTCGATCCCACCTTCCGTTCAAAAGTTATTCGCGAAATGACCGCAAACTGGTGGTTTTCATCCCTATACCTAACCCTAACCCTTACCCCTAACCCTAACCCTAACCCTTACCCTTACCCTAACCCTTACCCCTAACCCTAACCCTAACCCTAACCCTAACCCTTACCCTAACCCTAACCCTAACCCCTTAACCTTAACCCTAACCCTAACCCTAACCCTAACCCACCTGTCTCTTCTCTATCCCTGACCTTGTCTTTAATCCCTAAACTTACCCTATTTATTTTATGTCTGTCCCTACCTCAAAATAAAGAAAAATGAAAAAAATTGTGGGATGTAGAGGGTTGTGAGGCCCTGAAGAACTTGGTTTCGGTGCGTCCAATTGAGTTACTTTGAAAAAATGGATGAAGGAGCCAGAAAAAATCTGCCTGTTAGGTTGCTGGTTGAGAGGACAGCTGGCCTGCAGCGCCTGGCTCCGGTATGTCTGGAGCAATTTCACTCGGGGGTGTGTCTTCGACTCCTGGAGTATAAGAGAGGAATTTGCTTTTTGGAACTCACTCCTTTCACAGCTCTCGAAAGGGGAAGATTATCCTTCGTTAGCAGTGAGTTCAACTATCAGTCCACGTTCATTTTGTGCCGAAAAAAACGCCTGAAGAAGACCTTTTTTACGGTCGAAACGTTGCGGGTTTACGGCACGCGTACACATACATTCACACACACACACACACACACACATACTTTTTCACCTAATTTGTTTTCCTTTTTTCCTTTTTTTTTCACTCCTTTTCCTTATTATTATATATTATACCTAACTATAGATATCTACATAATAAATAATTCATAGCTTCCTATTAAATAAATAAATAAATAAATAATTATTACATATGATACAAAGCTGCCTGTAAAAACATTTGGACATAATAAATAAATAAATAAATAATTCATATTGCTCTAATAAATAAATAAATAAATAAATACCCATTGGATTGGGACTCAGGATGGTCCGTCCCCAAGAAGGGTTATGGACGGAGGTGCAATATGACAGTATGGAATTTGAGTTGAACTCATGATTTTAACTATGAAAGGAATTAATCATCTTTTAATACATAACATTTTGAATTGCATTCAGCTCACATGATTTTAAGAGGAATTAGTTTTAACTATGTTTTCCAACATGCTTTTACCCACTAACATGTATAGTTTACAATCAGATCATTAAAATGACTTGCAAACAATGGACTTCGATGATCAGAATCAGAATCAGAATCAGCTTTATTGGCCAAGTATGTGACACATACAAGGAATTTGACTCCGGTTTTTCAAACACACGCTGTACATGAAACGTAGACATCAACATAACTTAACATACAATTTACAAGAGTGCATCCAATGATGCAACAAGCTCAAACTCACCGGCTGTGTTTTGTTTTGTTTTGCACAGTCTTGGTGTTTCAGTCCAATCCACCAGATCTCATTCCTCCTCTCATGCTGCTTGCTTCCACTGCTGCTCTGTAGTGATTCTGTGTGTGCGTGACTCCAAACTCACTTGATTAGTAAATCACTTCACCTGGTGCACTCAGCCTGGTGCATCCAGGCTGGGAGAGGCTTCAACCTGGTGTATCAAGGCTGGAGGGGTGTGGCCCACAGCTCAACTCAACAATATATATACATATATATATATATATATATGTTTCCGCGTTTTCACGGCAGGGATGGCGTGTCGTGACTGGGGAGCCTGGTGGTTCCGTGGCCGCGGTGCGTGTCGCGCCGGAGTGTCGATATGGACTGTGCGCCCCGCCGCGTGGCTTAAGTGAGGACCGACACGCGCCTGGCCGAGGTGGGATCCCGGAGGGGCCGGGCGCACTGCACTTCCTTGTATCTTAAAAAAAGAAAAGAATAGCCGTTGTATTACCAGCTTGTGCATTTGAAATTCTATTGTAGCTTGAGCATGCGCATGAATTTATTTGTCAATGTGTGCCGTGATTTCATAGCGCTGTCCATGGTGATGAAATGAGCCTCTGTGTCGGCAGCGTCACGGGGTGACCTCATTTTATATTTCCAGATTTTGGCAATGTTTGCACTGAGTAGTAGGCTGGATGTTGACAGGAGATCACCATTTATAAAAAATGTGCAGAATCATTTTAGAGCTGTGCTCAGTTCCTGTTACTGTAAGATGTGTTCCAATTTCATTTGTGTGTGGGAGTAGGGTGGGTGTGTGTAAAGGGCTTTAGCTGCCATGCAAATGTAAACCCGAATACCAGCATGGTTGATAGGATTCATTAATGTTTGGTGTCTTAAAGTGGGGCACTGTGTGTGCACTTGTTTCTGTATTTTATAATGTATGTAGATTAAAAAAAAAATTACTATAGTCAGTAAGTGTATGTCCAACGGTACACATGTGCTGTGCTGTAATTGTTTGCATCTTCACAGTGTATGTGTGTCCATTAGTCATTCTTAATAGGGTCCCAGTGGATGATCTCCACGAAGAAACATTCAACACTAAACACGGGGAAAAAATCTGAGCACTACTGCAGGTTCACCGAGGACAAACAGTGCCCTGCTTCTCATTAGTGAGGCGGAAAACAAAGCATCAATTCAACACACACACACAGAAACACACGCACACAGTGCACTGAGCAGGTGTACACACAAAATCTAAGCCCTTTATCCTGTTGCACTTGCTGCTTTTTTAGTTATTCTCGGCACCAGGGACAGAGTGCGTATGTTATGTATTTACAGCAGGTGATCATTAAAGGTGTATAAAGGGACACTGTAAACAATCAAGTGTGCAATCAGTGGATAGCCAGATAAACAATAGTCATGCTATTAGTAATGCATAGCACAGCATGCATTAACATTGCACACTTACCTCTTTAACTTTGCACAAACATTAAAATACCCATAAAACATTTTAACATTGTGACAATGATACCACAGCTATTGCTGTCTCATTGGACAGGGTGATGCATGGTTGTTTGTTTCCATCAGATTGGCCCCCAGTCCTCCTAGAATAGGTACATAAAAGTTATATATTTTTTTAGTTCTATTTGCTGCTTGATCCACTAAAAATACAGATTAATGGACGGACAATGTACTAAAAACATGAAAAAGGTGATACAGTGTTATGAAACATCAAAATTGATTTTGGAACAAGTAGTAGTATCTGGAAAGAAGCGTAGTAATTATCAGTAACCAGAAACCTCCAGTGGATGCTGCAAACATTCACAAATGAACATTTTCCAAACAGTATCACACCTACTGTGCAGTGGTTTAAAATATACACAGTATTTTGGTGTCACACTGGTTGGCAGCAAGATGGAAAATACTCTCAATTACCTACATCCAAAAATTAGATTAAGTAGAGAAAAAGTGCCACAAAAAAATGAGTTAGGGTTAAATTTGTTTCTTTAGTTTTAATAACATTTGGGGTGGTGAGGGGGGCTGGCATAAACATCCCCTACTGGCAAATGAGTGTTACTGTAAGCCAAAATTGTAATTTATTTAAACATTTTCAGCAATTGCACGGGTGGCCTAACATTCTCCCTTTATTTTTAAGTGTGGTGTATTGGTGTATTTTTTGTATGTCTGAAAATTACAATAAAACTAATTGATTTCAAATGAAGCACACCCATTATGTGTGTGTGTTATCCATAGCTGATAATTCTGCACTATGATGTTCGATGCTGATTGAACACTCAACAAGTCATTCATGTTTAAGCCATTGCTCGTGGAAAATGTTCCACATTATTTGTGTTATTTTTTTTTAAACAATGCTTAAAATTTCATACAGCAGCATTGTTTAAACTTTACATCAGCACTCTCAATCTTCAGGGATCAGTGATGTTTACTGTGGGTGATTGTTATTTATAAGCACAGAATACCTCACCTGTTAGCCACTGATGGGGTCTCAAGGAGTGTAGCTCACTGTGGTGGATATGACAACATTCCAGATTACAGCAACAGCCACTTATGTGTCCTTCCTTCTTCATGGAGATGTCAGCTGTAGAAAACAACAAATTGTAGTAGTAAATAGGTAAGAGTGTATCTGTGATATACGAAAGACAATATAAATTATATTTTCTGTAATCCTAAATTTATAACTCAAACGTTAACAGAAAATTGAAAGAAAACAAATATTTACTTAAAAGTCATAGCAATAATGACTGAAAACATGTTTAATTTATTTTGGACATTACAAGAAAGCATGTTAGTGCAAATGTTGGGGGGGAGTTATTTATTTGTATTTGTTACATCAAGTAAATTACATATCATTTAGCAGATGCTTTTATCTAAAGCAACTCACAATGGAATTGAGTATATTCGGCCAGGGGTGGAGTCAAACTTGTGACCATTGTAACCATGATGTCAGTCGCACACAGGGTACTTGTCTTAACCACTGAGCCACTCCAGTGGCCCTGAAGAATAATGTCTGAATTGTATTGAATAGCATGGTGGATGGTGTATACCTGGTCTTCTTGAGACCAAGGTATTGAAGTGGTGGATTAGAATACCTCTTGTCAAGTTTGAACAGAGATTGTGAAAATCTTAACTCCAGTTAGGTTTCCCACAGAGAAATCACCTGTTAACATGTGGACTGGGCCTTATTTTCTGGTGTAAATTGGTCTTTTGTCTCTTCTCTGTCCACTCATTTTTTTTTTTTTATTTCCACACCACATACAGACTTTAGATGCATATTCTTCAGTAAAGACACTGCTCAAACTTGACTGGTACCCGAGTCCGTTTTTGGGTCCTATTATTCTACTATGCTATGCTATTATACATTTTTAATTGAAATGTGTTTTTATCTCAACATTAATAAGCATATTGATAATAATGGACACAGTTATCACTGACAGTAATTAAACTTTATGATTTGAGCTCTGCTTTGCCAGTTCATTCCTATCAGTGAACATCTAGAGAAGATTCCCCACACATCTAAACTAAGAAATGCTGATACTGATGTGAAATTATTAGATTCTTATACATGGAGAAGATTACACTCCAATGAGATTATGATTGATAGCTGAGAACATATGGGATTCAAAGATGTGTAGCTTTATCTTGATCTAAATGGCAATCTAATATAATCATCAAGCAGCTTGCTGTGCGTAGGAAAAAGTCAGAGCTCCCACATGTATCTAAAAATACACACTGTCAAACTCCAGAGTTCATAATTAACATTTCTAAAACCCTCATTAAGGGCATCAGGATGCAGTTAATTGGTAGAGGATTCATATGCATTACTCCACAGCTCACTGAGTTTCATCGTCATTCCCTTCCCTCCTACACCCATTTGTTCATTTTATTTAGAGAGAGTCATGCTGGGAGTTAAGATCACTTAGTTAACTTAGAGTGTAAAATAAGTAGTGATTACAGTCTCTAAATGTGTTCCATGTATTAAGTGTAACTAAGAATGTAAAGTGAATTTTGGTGGAAATATGTCTTCATCTTGCCTGATTTAAAAAACACAGGTGGCTGCTGTGATGAGACTATGCTGCTTTAGGCATCAATGAGATGTGAACTCAGGATAGCATGGCTTTATATCAAAAGACTCATAACCAGGAGGGAGAGAGAGTGGTTAAATGTATATATCCACATACGTGAACCGGTCAGAACATGGACTTTGCATGTTCTCCCTGTATGTGCATGGGTTTTCTCCAGGTTCTCCAGTTTCCTCCCATAGTCCAAAAACATGCAGATTTGGGGATTAGGACACTCTAAATTTGACACCATTGATCATGATATTTTATTGCAGAGACTTGGGCAGACTCTTGGGATCACAGGTACTGCCCTCTGCTGGTTTAAATCATAACCAACAACTGTTAGATTCCAGTTTGTTCATGTTAATGATAATGCCTCATTACAAACAAAAATGGTGGAGTTCCACAAGACTCAGTGTTCAGGCCTATACTATTCACCTTACATATGCTTCCTCTAGGGAACATAATTAGAAAGCACAACACACACTTTCATTGTTATGCAGATGATACACAGCTATATTTATCAATGGTGCTTGATGCTTTTGTTACATCTAGATTAGATTACTGTAACACATTTTATGAGGACGTTCCAACAAGTCTGTTAGAACCCTTCAGTTAATTCAAAATGCTACAACACGAGTTCTAACAGGAACTGAGAAAGAGAGACCATATAACTCCAGTGTTAGCTTCTCTACACTGGCTCCCCATACAGTTTAGAATTCAGTTTAAAATCCTCCTGTAGTACAAAGCACTTAATGGTCAGGCCCCTTCATACCTGAAATACCTAGTCTTATCTTATCACACAGATCACTTAGGTCCCAAAATACAGGTTTACGTGTGGTTCCCAGAGTCTGTAAGAGCAGAATGGGAGGCAGAGGCTTCAGTTACCAGGCTCCTCCTCTCCTGTGGAACCAGCAGCCAATGACAGTTTGGGAGGCGGAGCCTCTCTCTGTATTTAAAGTTAGAATTAAAACTTTCCTTTTTTGATAAAGCTTATAGTTAGAGCTAGTTCAGGGAAACCTGGACCACCTCTAGGGTTATATGTCATTAACCTTGTTCTTTCTTTCTCTCTCTCTCTCGCCCTCTCCAGTTTGTGTCTTTCTTTCCTTTTTTTCTCTCTCTTTCTCCCTCTCTCTCTCTCTCTCTCTGTGCCTATCTTGCAGGTTGCAGGATCCAGATCCAGTTTCAAGCCTAGTAGTAGTGTTATTATTATAGTACATATCATCACTATTATTATTATGCTATAATTAAAAGTCAGTATCAATACAATTTCAACAATTTATGTTGCTGCTCAAGTATCTGACTTAGATAAACACAATAACACAGCTACATTCTGTCTCAAATATGTTTAAAATGTAAACTTCATTGCCTTGAGGGGCAGAAGGTTCCTCAGGATGGGATCGAGTTTGGGTTTACATGTATGATAGGTTTACATTGAAGAGTAGATGTATGCTTTGAGCAGCTGTTCTTCATTATACTGGTATGTACTGAGACGTGGCCCCTAAAGACGGAGAGGGACTTCTCTGTCTATCGCTAGGGGGGCTTCTAGACTGAAGATAGAATACCTAAAATGGGCAAATGTGAAGTATGTTGTGAAGGATTATGTCAGAGAACCTTTAAATGTATGAACCTGCTCTTGGGCAGACAGAATTGTTCGGAGATTCGGCTGGAACAGATTCTCCTGAGATGCTGCAGCGCTCGGTGTGGTGCTTGAATTTTGTTCTGTGTCCTGTGTTCTTTCTGAGTTGTGTTCATCACCTATCATTCGTGAGAAGAAGGAAGCCTGACTAAAAACGACACTGCTTATATAAATTGCATTGTATTTCTTTAAACATGTCATCACTGACTCTAACTGTCCTGTATAAACTTATAACTTGATACAGTTGTTGTGTATCTGCTCCTGGTCTCTTTCTTCTATCTCTATCTCATCTCCCTCTTGTCCTTTCTGTCACCCACCTCTCCTCTGTCCCCCATTTTTCCTTTCACCACAACCAGTCTATGCAGATGCTGCACATCTTTGAGTCTGGTTCTGTCAGAGATTTCTTTGTCTGTTAAAAGGGAGTTTTTCTCTCCACTGATGCGTAGTGCTTCTTCATTGTGTGAACTGTTGTGTTTCTCTGCTCTCCTGGATGTTGTCTATGTACAGAGACCTGAGATAATGTATGTTATGATTTGGTGCTATGCAAATAAAATTTAATTTAATTTAATTAAATTGACTGAGTGTGAGAGTGGATGGTTGTTTGTCTTAATGTGTAGCCCTGTGATGGGCTGGCAAGCTGTCCCCACCAACAAGGGGGAAAATTATTCCACTCGACAGTGGGGGGCACTCTTACACTTCTGCAGAAGAGCCAGCCCTCAGTGATGATGCTGGTCAGTCCTTAGTGGATGGTGTGGATGGAGGCATCTCTCTACAGATGATGTCTGTACTGGGTTTGTGTCAGTGTGCTAATAAAAACATGTCTGTACAAACAAATAAATAAATATGTAGGTGAATAATAAACATTTACTGTGTTTACTTTCTCTGTAGTTGAAGGCAAGACACTAGTGTTGCTGCCACCACCAACATACTGTACACACAGTCCATTACAGAGGGACAATCATTGATGAGACAGTATCCATATGCCCAGAGAAAGATTTGTGGACATTCAAGTGCTTTGCTATAAATGTAATAGTCTTTATATCCACACACACAGAGTGTGGAAGAGAGAGAGAGTCCAAAGACAGACTGAATTTTATTATCTCTCCTCTGTGTGAAAGTTCATTAGAAACAAGCAACAGAGCAGATGAAAATACAACATCCAGCTTGTCTGTGATGTAAGTTTCAGGTTAGCCGACACAAAGACACAAAGACGCTGACAACAAACAAATCTGAAAGTCAGGTTTTTGTTCATGACATCCTTATGTATTTGAATAAAGGGTGGGGAAGCCAGATTTGGTCATATGAGGCTGTATCAAACTACCATTTCACATTCAATGTAATCACATGTAACCATTTGTCAACTTTCATTCATATAAAATGGATCAAGAAAATATCAGTAACATTTCAATATCACCACAAATTACAGCCTCCAAAATGACCAGTAAAATAAATCAGCATTCTATTAAATCTTGTACAATTAAAAGCTCCTCATTAATGTAGGTTTTATATCGAGCATCTTGTATTACACTGCGATACTTTATGTTAGTAGACTTAATCAATTAGCAAGTGAGTGTACAGTGTACAAACCTCGCTATTGGATTTCCTGAGAAGAATATTGTGAGCTTCACCGACTGCTCACGGCTTGTTAAGAAGGAAGGAAGAGTCAGCTTTGCAATGGAAAATAGTCAGTTTATTGTCCAACACAAATCAAGTCCACCCAAAAATAATCTAACAAAAAACACAGCTGTTGCTCTGACAGCTGAGGGTGCATGAACTGCCGTCCTCGCTAAACTCCTCTTTCTGGACCCAGCATACTGCAAGAGACCAGAAACAGGTTACAAGTGTGCTTATATAGCTGACTGATTACCTGATTCTGTCCAGCTGTCTGATCACCAACTAAGCCACTCCTCCCTCTCCTCCAGCAGCTTTAACCACATCCCACTGCTACATACCACCCACCGCCCAACTTAGGCTGGAATCCGGTGTACTGTCTAGCCCAGTGCAAGATGGCTCTCCTCAGCTGGGCGAAGCTGTGGTGCGAGGCCACCAGCAGGCCAACTGCGCCACACCAATGAGCAGTGGAAGCAGCCGGGCCACCCTATCCTCGTCGGGCCACCCATACGCCTCCGCCGTGCCCTCAAAGATGCCAAAAACGCCTCCAGATCATCCTCTGCGGTCATCTGTTGTAGAGCGACAGGTGGAGACCGGACCCAACTGGGCTCCGGATCGGCGGCCGGGCTCTGCAGCAGCTCCCGCAGGATCGTCCCGCAGGGATGCCACAATGTCCGTGAGGACTGCTGCTGAAGCGTGGTGGTGCTCTCCTGCATCACAACGAGGCTGTGAAGTGCCAGCCGCTCTAACCACATCCCACTGCCACAAATATATGTCGGTGATACCAAGGTTGTACGAAGTTAATCCAGCCTGTGTTCACACTGTGTCTCATCTATCAAGCTGGGTTCATTAAAAGGTCATCACACAGCATATCCCCTCCATACACAGCAGGTTAACTCTCTTTACTCACTGAGATTTGTGACGAGGCAGTTATTGTTAAATCTGATATGAGTTGAGGGAAAATCTATGGGACGGCAAGAGATGAGTGGAGTCATGGTGAGAGAGAGAGCAGAGAAAAGAGGACAGGAGGAGGAGGAGGGAGATATGAGGGTGAAAGGTCATGTTTGGTATTAATAATGACGTTTTTGATTGCATTCACTGATGTGCTGTTCGAGAAATGTTTTGGCCACAGGCAGATAGTGTGATCAAGTCAAGTCAAGCTTTGTTACAAAGGTACAAATAAGGACAGATGAGTTGTTTTCCACTGAAACTGAACCTTGCCCCTAGCAGTTTGAATTTATGTGGGTTTGAATGAAGCAAACTGTGTTTATATAGTAAACTCCTTTAGTCTTGCTGACCAGCCAGGCCATAATATGTAGACACATATACACTGAATTAGTGGGTTTTTTTCTATTAATATGCATATATATCCATAAATTATATTCCATATAAAGTATATACGTGACATGAGGGAAAACTCTAATGTTTAGTTTAGTTTAGTTTTATTCTTAATGAATATTGTGATCCTTGATACTATTAAACACACACAGCATTGTACAGATTTATGTTTTTGGTGATTCAGTTCTCCACAGCCACTCTGTGGTCAGTGGGTCTAAAACTGGCTCTCTGCAATCAATAACTGGGTCACTGAAAGGGGAGTGAGAGTAATATTGCACCATGTTTCTACATGAAATATGAAAGGTATCAAGCAACCATTGCATGTGCTTGAGAGAGTCTGTTTGCTTCCATCCACCCGAACATAAATACCACATACTGTGTGTGTGAGTGGGGACAATGCATGTATGAATGATCGTTGGAGTGCTAATCCATCATGTTGCCCTTTACCAAAGTTCCATTTCACCATCCCCACATCACTACATGACAGCAGACGGCACCTGATGGACCACTGTCACAGTAAAGTGGTCACCAGTGAGTCTGGAGTTCTGGGTGTGATCTGTGTACTGCATGAAACAGGAAGCAATGGGATGTATGGGAAAGCCAGAACAGAGATGGGCTATGTATATCTTGTCGATTTGGGGCCATCCTAACACCCAGTAAAATCCTGCATGAGATCCATGTAGACATTTGAAATGGGGTCATTATGGAACAAACACACAATGCCAAACATGTTTCAGCCCATGTATGACTCACATGGGCCCCACATGAAAATAAGTTACCCCTTAAAACTGCACAGATCTGTGCTGCAAGTGCACCCTTGGTAAATTGCTGTGGGAATAATACACAACTCCTGATATGGACATCCTGTGGATGTGTGTGTTTATAGGTCGCATATCCAGGCTTTAAAAATATTGGGGGTTTTGTGTCTTATGTGTTTCTTGAGTCAAAGTTATGATTCATGTTATATTGCATTTTTAGTAGTGATATAAAGTAGAAATAATTGTGAACAAGTCACAAAGTTATACCGTTTTTATTTATTTATATCTATTTTCATCAGATTCATCAGATAGCCTTTGTATATACTGTATGTTTAAACATAGTAATGGAAAAAAGCCAAAAGGCTCTGAGTTTTAAGAGTTAACAAATGCTTTCACAGCAAGGCCAGTTTGTTGCCGTCAGTGCTGACCCTAATAGTTCAGAGTTTTATAAAAAATACTGAAAATAGTTATTGTGTGGAAAGAGAAAGACCACTTCAAACTGTGGTTTGTTGTATTAACTCTGTCAATTATATTAATATAAACCTGACTCAGTGGCTGTCCACACCAAAAGGGAATCCACTGAAGTCTTTCTATCCACTTGGAACCTGTGTTTGTGAAGCACTGAAAAGCTTTTTGTGGGTACTTCTCTTCTGCTCTGACATTTGTCGTCCTTGTTGTCTTCCTCTTCTTATGATTGTTTGGTCTGTTTGTTAACTTTTATTTTCTTTCCTTAGTCGTCCTGGCTTTCTCCATTCTGTCTTTGTTTCTGTTTCTCTCATATATATTGTAACATATACTTGTTCGAATGAAGCCTTATTTAAAATAAAAGTTTGCACATAACATAGAAAAAAAAAATTAAGGTTTAAAATAAACACATAGGTTTAAAAAATACCATAACTGTGCGGCCTGATTTATGAGCATCCAACAAAATTAAATATTAGTCTAATAATATTGAGGACTGCTGGGCTGCCATTAGAAATCACAAGATTATAGATTAGACTCATAGATTATGTCATTGCGAGACATTAGATGGAGAAGAATCATAGGTCATCGACCGCTCTTACATTTATGGGTCTTTAAACAGCGCTGCTAAATCCATGACAGGGGAAGCTGATTAAACAGCTGTTTAAAAGACAGATATTGTGGATTCATGAACTAAATACTATTGAATGATATGGATTGATTGAAATGCAGAATATTTCCTGTGATACATTTAATGTGATGTATTTACTGATGGTTCTCTTTGCAGGTAAACTGGGATAACTTTTCAGAAGAGATGAGCTATTAGATCCCCTTCTTCCCCCGGGTGATACAGCTTTGGTTTCGAGTTATTTGTTTCTGTTCTTTTGTTTCCATTGGCTTTCATGTTAAAGCATTCATCTGCTCTGCTCCCCAGCTCTGAGATTCTCTCCTGACCTCTGCAACACTGATTTCCTCCCACATTTCAAATCCAAGCTAAAAACTAACCTATTCAGAATGTCATACTCCCAATGACCACACAAAACTCAAAGTATGTTGAACCTCCTTTCTGAAACAGGCCCTCTGGTGCAGAGCAAATTAGTTAAGCGCATGCTCCACTGCATGAACAGAGCCTCGTGACTACCTTTCATCATGGCAACAGCCAAAAGAAAAAAAAGAAACATTATTCATTCTTGAAAATTCAGGAGGATTTGAAAATATATTTTGGGGGAAAAGCTAATTAAAGAGAATTGACATGGGAGAAAATGACTGCTTGAGTCAGAGCTTAAGTATATATGTAGCTGTGATTGATGTTATTATGTTATTCTTATGCCAGCACAATATTTGCTTGAGATGTATTATAGTCAGTGACAGGACACATATGAAGCTAAAAACTATTTACACGTTACCATTGTACTGCACAGATAATATATATAAGAATAATTAATAATAATATTAGGAGGACACACATAGCATGAATACAAACAAATACAATAACATGTGAATGTCTTCATTTGGGTGGGGATGGAAATGATACTTGATCAATACAATCTGGGCAAAAACAGTACAACAAATAAAAGTGTTTTGATAATATCTCAAAATCCTCCCCTGACATAATGTGTAAATCCCTGTGAAGTAAAACAGCCCTGTTCTCTATGTGACTGCCACCAAAAGGACACAGCATGTCTAAGACAAAAAGTTTCATTCTGCATAAACACATTTAGTAAACCAACCACCCTTATTATTTTATCGAGACGGATGATACAACTCCTAAAATGCACAGGATACAGACTACATATTTGAGTTACGTATCTGTCTGAAACAGGTTGAAGTTACTGCTCCTTCAGTTTGATTTAACTCCCTTTCTGAACAGAATACCCAGAGTTTCCCTCATTTCACTAAACCCATTTTCTTTTTGTGTCCCTGCTTCCAATGCTTAAAGCAATTATATGTTTTTTTTTCTTTCTGTTTCTCCCTGCCTGCTTTTTTATTTAAGCTTTTTTGAAGTTGTATTTGGGCTCTTCTTTTATTGTTGTTTCTTTTTTGATTGTTGAGGGATCAGGCCACAAAGCTTATCTCAGCATGATCGACCTTTCAAGTTCTCTGCTGCATCAATTTGCTCGAAATCACTCCACACAGACATACAGTATATACAGACTCCTCTTCCTCTCTGCCTCTCTCTCTTGCTCTCTCTCTCTCTCTCTTTCACACACAGACACACGGGACACATTACTTGGGAGCCTGTCTAAATCACCAAGCTGGTAAATTGAATTCCACACAGCCACTGAATGAGTTTCTGTCTCCACACTCAAACCCTGGAGGCAGCCATTTCAGAGCATCGTGTTTATTTCTGCTACTACTCCTGATACTGTATTCCTCCTTTCCTTGGTTGTCTCTCCTCTTCCATCTAACAAGTCATTGCCTGGGGTTTACTTTCCCTCTTTTGTATCCCAGACAGTTCTTTTCTTCACAGGGTTTCAAAGGTGTTCAAAAGTCACATTTTAGGTATGTGGGACTAAAGGACATATTGTGAAATGAATTTAGTTTTCAACCACAGACTTATTGGCCTTGGCTTATTTTCTGTGAAGACGATAAAGTATGAAATAATACATTTTCAATGATGATATTGATGACAGGTCACAAGACAGGTCACTCTTCACTACATACATAAGGAGGTTAAAGCTAGGGTCATTAAGTGTGAAAATTACCAATAACAGGCTACACAAAACGTATATACTGTATATATATATATATATATATATATATATATATATATGTATAACGTCTTCATTACAGCAAAGTTGTTTTGGGGGGGTTAGACATTTCCTGAAATTATGCCATTTTCAAAAATGAACTTTTTCAAAATGGCAAAGAAAAAGAATGTTTACATTTCAGTGTGGATATGGCCTAAATTCCCTCTGATTTTGAAAAAAATGCTAGTGGGCTGAGACCTGAGTGAGGGAAAGGAGGAGGGAGGGAGAGAGTGGAGCAGTGATAGTGTGTGGTCTGGCTGGGAAATCTGACACAAGTTGCAAATGTCTAACACGGTGCTGTGAGCTGCTGTAAGTCTCTCGAAACTATCTTTGCATTGCTCACCTGCAATGGTTTGGCTTTAATAGAAGCCAAACTTCATAGTTTGGCTTACTTGAAGCTCTTATTTACTTCTGGCTCTTATTTGTACCCAAATGTTAAAATGCACTTGGGTACTGTAAGTCGCTTTGGATAAAAGCGTCTGCTAAATGACATGTAATTTAATGTAAAAGAGTGGGGTGAAGACTGTCATCTAAAAATTCCTCAGGAATGTTGTGTTGTTGCATATGTTGATAGAGTCAAATGTCCCACTAGCGCTACTCGCCTTGCCTCAGTTATTTTGGAATGGAAACTTAACAACAGTATTTATGGGGGGGAAAAAACGTATCTCTCTCTGTCTTTCATTTTTCAAAATACCAAAATAACCACCAACCACCACAAACACTCTCATGCTGATGTGCAAATCTGCAGATATATATGGACATTTTCAACAGGGTGAGCTCACGTTACATTACATTACATGTCATTTAGCAGACGCTTTTATCCAAAGTGCATTTAAACATTCGGGTACAAATAAGAGCTAGAAGTAAGTAATAGCTTCAAACAAGCCAAACTATGAAGTGCTAATCATAAGTGTGATGTATAAGCAAGTTTTTTTTTGTCGTTGTCGTCTTAATCGAGGTAGAGTCGGAAGAAATGTGTTTTTAGTCAGTGGCGGAAGATGTGGAGGCTTTCCGCTGTCCGGATGTCGGTGGGGAGCTTGTTCCACCATTTGGGAGCTAGGACAGTGAACAGTCTCGAGTTCTGTGAATGCCTCTGCGATCCATTCAGTGAGGGGGCAGCAAGCCGGTTTGCTGATGCAGAGCGGAGTGGGCGGGCTGGGGTGTAGGTTTTGATTATGTCCTGGATGTAGACTGGACCGGATCTGTTTGTAGCATGGAACGCAAGCACTATAGTCTTGAAGCGGATGCAAGCAGCTACAGGAAGCCAGTGAAGGGAGCGGAGGAGTGGTGTAGTGTTTTTTGTGTGCGTCATCTTCTGGTGCTTGTTTTTTTAAGTTCAAACCTGCCATTGACACATTTCTTTAACCCTTAGAACATAGAGCAGTTTGGCTGCTTTTTTCCATTACTATGTTTAAACATACAGGGTTAGGGTTATGGTAACCCTTTATACAGATGCTATAAGAATGTGCAATATACAGTGTCTTATATCATTTTTCAGCACAACCGAGGCAATCTGATAAAAAAAAGATAATTTTCACGAACTATATAAACACACATGAGCAAGTACTGAATTTTTTTGTTTAAATCTGGAAAAACGTCACAATTCAAAGTTCACTTGGCTCGTTTTTATGACCAAAAACAAAATAAAACACATTCTAATTGTGTGACTTCTGCCGTTTATTGCTGCTTTATATCACTACTAAAAATGTGATATAAAATGAATCATAAATTTTGACTCAACAACACATAAGAAGATAAAAAAAAAACATTTTTAAAGCCTGAATATGTGACCTATAAAAACACACACCCACAGGATGTCCATATAAGGAGTTGTGTATTATTCCCACAGCAATTTACCATGGGTGCACCTGTGGCACAGATCTGTTAAAGTTGTTAAGACAGGTCTTTTTAAACACTGATTTTCAGTTCTGATTTTCTTTACACCCCAAAACACACATAACAAACATTTTTTCTGGAATAAATACAACCCCTTTGCTCATCTCTATGAGCTGACATTCTGCACAACGATCTGTGGAGCGCTATACAGAGTCACTGTGAATACAGACCATGCTTGCACCGTCAAATTAATGGCATTTAACTAGTGAAACACAGCCAGGCTTTTATTTTGAAGTAGTCACAGGAAAGGAAATGTGTCTGTGAGTTTACATGTCACAGCTAAACAATGTGTTGTATGTTCATACCATAACTTGTGAAATGTAAATGTTATGAATGTTACAGACAACAATGGGTTTAATGATTAGTATTTATTTAAAGCAAATTTATTTGTGGCCATTCGCTTGCTTCATTTATGTCAGTGTGGCCCTCTGGAAAAAAAGTGTTGTTTCTAACATGTCCATCACCTGTATCTTCCCTGCAAAACCTTTGACACTGATGGAAGTGGCCACAAAACACTTTAGGACGTGTGTACTATTTGAACAGGCTACACGTGTCCCTTAGGCCAACAACAACTTTGTGTCCTTTTTCTCATCTCTCCTCTTTAAATCAGCCTCTGCTCAGCCACTTTATAAAAAGTGTGTTGTCCCCACAGCAGAGGCTTTAGCAGTGAATGCTCAGGAGCACAGATTTGAAGTAGCAGCTCATTACGGGGATCTGCACTGGGACTTAGCTCAATGATGTCCCAATGATCTCATGCCGAAATTAATTCTTGCCAGCATATTGTTCCATCCAAAGAGTTCAAACCAAGGGCAGGTTGTTTGGGTTCCACACTTGAATGCTTTTTAAAATTCAGGCCAAGCCTTCCCTTCCACCTCGCTACCTCTCCACAGCTTTGTGTTATGGCTTTTGACACTCGACGTGGAAGCGTTACAAGTTCTTTGTGTCCCCAGCTGTACTCATCCAGCTAAACAAGACAGGAGGCGCATATCAGCTCTCTGAGCACAAATATTTTATTTACAGCTGCAGAATGCCAATGACACGGAAGCAAAACACACAAACACATGTGAAAGAGGAGGAAAATTCAAGTCATTGAGATGCTAACTGAGGGATTCAAGGCCATTTTTCAAAGTGCATTGATTAGTCCAAACTACTTTTTTGACATTTATAAGACAAACACAGGCAGAAACCAGGGGGGACCGTCAGGTCACAACGTTTCTTTTGCCTCAGAACATTATTCAGGATTTTTCCTAAGAAATTTTCCCTCACATTTTCTTGCTGCTGTCATGAAGATAGAAGATACATTTTCATTTAGATATTTGACAACCTTCATGTTACTGGCAGATCTGATCACCAATATACCTGATATAAATATAAATGGCTGTTAGGAACGGTGAATACACTGTTTGGACCCAAATGCACGAGAGAGGAGGCACGAGGACTGATTGCAAGAGTCTTTATTCTCCTCTTGAAAAAGCAGGTAAAAACCAAATCACTTCTTTACAGAAGGAAAACACTAAACTAGACTATGCTATGAGAAAACAAGAATCACTTCTTAACAGAAGGAAAACAAACAAGACTTGACTTGACGCCTGCGCTAAGGCGACACAAACTTGGGACCTGACGTGAACTCTAGGAGCATAAACGACACACTGGCAAAAGACAACGGAACTGGGGACACTATATAGGAAAGAGGGAATCATGGGCAGGTGCGAGTGATTACTTAAGGATCACCAGGTGAAGTGCATTAGGGGAATTAGGGGGAAAAGTGTCAAAACTATGAGACCGGAAGACTTGACATTTACCAAAATAAAAGGGTAAGTGAAAATCAAACCCACACCAAAAGTGACATAAACTTAACGTGACTTTAAACCTCAACTAACACGATAACTAAACTAAGCAGAACAAAACACAAACAAAGCTGACCCTCGTGACAATGGCTCATTCTGGGTTAATGAAAAAAAAACCATACAATCAGGTGACTGTACACTAAAATGTATGTATAATTATGTTGTGTTCAATTTCCAAATACAAATAATTTCACAATTTTTTTATTTGTTTTAACTGAGGCTGAAGCTCAGGGGGATAATCACTTTTTCATTGAGTACAACACACAACGTATAACACACAAGGAGACAAAATGACACTGCTTCAGTTCAGTCTCATCATCAAGAATCAAGAATTTGTATTGTCATTATGAGGACATAATAACATTTTTCAGTGATCATATCCATACCATGTCACATACAGTATGTAGAAATCAACAAACATTCCATTTAACAATCTACATTTTCCACTACTACAGACAGATAAGTCCAGAACAGGTGACTAACAGGTGACTAAAATAAAAACAAGAAGATTTGGGCAGGTGTCGACACTGTGATGATTGGAGGAACTATCTGAAAGGTGGTTTTTAGTTGACAGCACTGCAGAAACCTACATGACAGCAGAGCCCTTTCTGCATTGTGTGTTATTTGCTCGGTGATATAGACCATTTCCATTTGTATATATCATCATATATATATATATACACATACACCTTTACAAGAAGGTACAACTTGTTAGACTTCTGACAGTGTGGGTCATATGCTCTCTGTTCTGTTGCTGACACACTATTTGTACCTCAGTCATCGAATGCTGTGGCTCAAGCATATGCAGTTACCCACAGATAATGACCACCTGCTTCTGCACTTCTCCTTTAGCTCTTTTCAGCTCATTGTTCTTTGCTCTGTAAGTGGACTGCTGCTGACTCAATACCCATAAAAAAGTAATGACATTTTATTTTGAATTCCATCGATTTACATATTTTAAGATGCGTTACAGGATACAATAATTGTGTTGTCCATCCATATGTATTTATACAGCACTTGAGATTGCACAAAATAGGGTCATGGATGTCACATCACATTGTCTCACATTAAATATGTATGTTATTGGCAAAGGTGGATTAACAGATGAGCTGCATAAAACAAAATGGAAGCATTAGCAATGAGCACACAGTGTGGCTCAATGGAGGTTCAAATCATGGCATCTAAATCTTTGAAATTGGCATTCAAATAACACTCTAGATTCATTGTCGAGTTTCTTGTGGTTTTCACATCAATGCCTGCCTAAACTCGACCAGGCATAGAGGGTAACAGAGGATGCTGACCAACTCCGTACAATTTTCATCCATTTATTGACATCATTGATTATAGTATAGTTATAGTTTTGGAGTCAAGATGGCGCTGGTGTGTCTGGCAGGCCGTCTAACGCTGACAATTTTTGTGTTTGTTCTGTTATTGGCGTCTGTCCCGAGGACCATTAAGTCTTTGCTGGTATATGATTGCCAGGAGTTATTAAAAATCAAAACCTCTGCAAACTTTCTGGTGAATTATGGCCGGGGGGAATAAAAAACTTTTATTCTACCGCTCCGGGCGGATGTCCCCACACACCTTTTCCGTGCTGGAGATAAACTTCCCCGGAGGAGTAGATGCAGAGGAACACGTAGTGGCCGGCTAGTCAGGATAAAAGCCTGGCTGGCCTCCTTTTCCGGGACGGCTCGTTTTCCCTGGAGCTATCCACAGGAACATGGAGCCTGTCTTTGCTGGTTTGTCTCCCGCCACACCCTCATTCAGGTCAGCACCTGGCTGGTACCTGTTGTTGGCCCATATGAGGACCTTCATGCCGTGCGCCCTTGCCTACCTCGCCTCCTTCGCCCTGGTGGAATGACCCAGCGCAACCTCAAGCCTCTGAGCCGTTCAGCTCACAAGGCCGATATCCTGGCGGCTTCCAAGCTTCGACTAGCTGTGCGCTGGTAAATGCAAGATCGGTGATGAACAAGACCTTCATTCTCCAAGACTTCTTCACCTCACACGCTTTGGATGTACTTTTTTTGACTGACACCTGGATAAATGTGAGTGAGTCAGCCGCCTTCACAGAGCTTCTGCCTCCTGATTGTACTTTTATTAATTCACAGAGGACATCAGGTCGTGGAGGAGAAATAGCGACTGTTCTTAAAAACTGCCTTTATTGCAAGCCTTTACCGCCTATGTTGTTTTCCTTCTTTGAACTGAGCCTGTTTGAACTGGGTCGGCCGGACCCAGTACTATGTGCGTTTTTTTACCGGCCACCTAAATATAACAGAGACTTCATAAAAGACTTTTTGGCTGGTGTTATGATTAACTATGACAGTATTTTATGTGTTGGTGATTTTAACGTGCATGTCTGCTGCCCTTCTAAGCCATTGGCCACACAAGAACATGGACACACGTTAGACTTTGTTTTATCACACAATTTATCTATTTCAAATGTTCAGGTATGTGATGCAGTGTTCTCTGACCACATGCCGGTTTTATGTGTATTTTAATTTTCCCTGTCATAATTTAAAACTGTGTGCTCCTGTGCGCCGCATGCTAAAACCCTCCACTGCTGCTCAGTTTTCTTCTGCGTTTTTTGCTAAAAATCAGCTTGACACAAGACCCTCTGCCCTCCTTGACACTGAGCAACTGACTTCAACCTTTCTCTCCACCTGTGCCAGCACTCTTGACACTGTCGCTCCTCTAAAAATGATGCGCCCCAGACCCAAATCTGAGCCATGGCTGAATGATACCACCCGTGCAGCCAGGCGCGAGTGCAGGAGAGCTGACCACAGTTGGAAAAAAGATAAGCTATGTGTCCTATGATATTCTTAAAGAAAGCTGGAGAAAATATCAAAAAACTGTTAAAGCAGAAAAAACATTCTATTTCTCTGACATAAATACCCAAAATCTTAATAAACTACGTGTACTTTTTAAAACTATTGATTCAATTTTAAATGCCCCCCAATCCACCGGTCTTGAAACTTCTCCCCAAGTCTGTGAAGATTTTCTCTGCTATTTTATTGATAAGGTTGCAACCATCAGAACTCATATTTCACCCGCCTCTTTTGACCCTTCCATACCTGTAACTTGCTCAACTGTCTTAAACCGGTTTGACCCTGTGTCGCTTTCAACTGTCACAAAAATTGTCACTCAACTTAAACCCTCCTCTTGTGTACCACAGACATTGTTCCTCCTCGCCTCTTTAAAGAGGTCTGGGAGACTATTGGACATAATGTCCAAAAAATCATAAATAGCAGTCTTGCTTCAGGTGTGGTCCCAGCATATTTTAAAGAAGCAGCTGTGGAACCCCTGTTAAAGAAACCAAATCTATACCCTTCAGTCCTTTCCAATTATAGACCCATCTCAAAGCTTCCATTTATCTCTAAAATCTTAGAGAAAACGGTACTTGTACAACTGCAGTCCTTTTTAGAAGTACTGGGTATTCTTGAGATTTTTCAGTCTGGTTTTAAAGCCTTATATAGCACTGAGTCTGCACTTTTAAAGATTTTTAATTGATATTTTATTAACTACTGACTCTGGTGATTATGCCATTCTTATGCTTTTGGACCTTAATGCCGCTTTTGACACAGTTGACCACACAATTCTCATTTCCCGTCTCGAGCACTGTGTGGGTATCAGGGATGCTGCCTTGGAGTGGTTCCGATCAAGATTCAAGCATTTTTTATTGTCATTATGAGGACACAATGAAATTTTGCACAGACTCCGGGCTTAAGGCACACAATAAAATAGCAAAAATAACAAAATACTTAACACTTAAATAAGACATAACGAAAGACTTAACACTTAAAGAAGACACAACGAAATGTAAAACCCAACAAAATATAAAACTACAAGTATGTGCAAGTAAAATATAAAACTACAAAGTGCAGCTTAGTGCAACTTGGTGCAAGTCCAGGTTTATAGAGGAGAAGGTGGGTGTGTGTGGCTGCATGTGTGAGGGTTCGTTGGGGGGGGGGGTCAGCAGGGATGTGTGTGGAAGGGAGCACATTGTTTTCACTGTAGGGGGGCAATTGCTTTCACAGCTCTGGGGAAGAAGCTGTCCCTGAGTCTATTGTTCTTCGCTTTGATGTTCCTGTACCGCTTTCCTGATGGAAGTGGTACAAACAGTGCATAGCCCGGGTGTGTGGGATATGTTGCTATGCGTCTGGCCCTTCTCTGGACTCGGGCAGTGTAAACTGAGTCCAGATCCAGTAGACGGCAACCCACAATCCCCTGTGTCGTCCTCACCACCCGGGCTAATTCTTCCTGTCACGTGCTGTGCAGCTGCCGTACCACACTGTCACGCTGAGACACAGGATGCTTTCGACAGTGGCTCTATAGAAGTTTATGAGCAGTTGGTAGTAGAGTCCAGACCACTTCAACTTCCTGAGAAAGAAGAGCCGTTGTTGGGCCTTCTTCACCAGGTGTGAAGTGTTCACAGTCCAGGAGAGGTCGGAGGAAATGTGGATTCCCAGGAACTTTATGCTGACTACACGCTCCACCTCCTCTCCATGTATGCTGAGCGGAGCGTGTACAGTCTTCCTGGACCTCTTGTAGTCCACTATGACCTCCTTGGTCTTGTTGGTGTTTACAACAAGGTTGTTCCCGGAGCGCCACTGGGTCAGGTTCTGGACCTCTCCTCTGTAGTGGGTCTCATCGTTGTTGGAGATGAGACCCACGATGTTGGTGTCATCTGCAAACTTCACAATCATGTTTGTGGAGTGGATGGCAGAGCAGTCGTGTGTGAAGAGGGTGAAGAGGACAGGGCTGAGCCTCCCTCCTGATAATGCAATTCTGTGCTACATAACAAATCAAAATAAAAAAATAAATAAAAAAAAAAGTCTGTCAACTAATGACTTCATATCCATGCTGCCTCAAACTGCTACCACTGGCAAAGTTTGTTGCCATCCACCTTTACATGACCAGACTACCTGCATTTGTCTTCGTTGCAATAAATGTTTGAATTATGATTGGATTATCAAAATGTTCCTGTTTGAACTTTATTAAAGAAAGTCATACTCAAAGCAGTATGGAACCTTAACAATACATTTTGCAGTGTTAAATAAACACTTAAAGTGTTAATTTAACACTGTGTCCGAGTGTATTTAGTCCTTCTGGCATTCTACTCAATCTGTTAATATTTAATATAATGTATAATATTTAAACCAACAAAATAAAATAATGATATCTAACATCTAACTTTTTGAATATTCCAAAAAGGTGAAATGCTTCTTGCTTTGCTCATAATCATTTGTGTCCATGTCTTCTCTTTATCCTCCATAGTATATTATGTCATGGTTGTAGGTTGATGTTTCAATGATAAACATTGTAGATGTAGGAATGTCCGTGATGAATGGTTGACCTCAGTGGGTGGAACGTGGAGGTTATTCATGGTAATAACAAAAATACTTCAATATTTTAATAAGTTGCCAGCCATTTTTTATATGAAGACATTGATGTGTGATTAATGTTTATTTGTGCATATTATTTTCTTTGCAGCGAAAAAGTGTCAATGCTATGCATGCACATCCATTTCCCACATTCAATGAAACCAAGTAAGATGCTGTAGACTATGCAGAGCTTTCAATTGTGACTGTCTATACCAAAATATAAACTTTTGAGATGTGAAACAAATGCTACACTTTTACCTTCCAAAGAAAATGTTGAGGCTTTAATGTACTTCTCTGACTAGCACTTTGTATGAACAAAAGAAAAAAAGGAGCAATGCTTTTAATTTCATCCCATCTCTTTTAATTATTCAGCAGCACTTAGCATATTACCTTTTACCTGGTATCTTCTGAGACCTCACACCACCAAGGGACATCAATGAGACATCAATTATTGAGCTGCTGAAAAGTGTGTGATGAATATTGCAGGTGCAGGTGGAGGCTGGAAACATACAGACACAAACACGTGGGTGTGTGAGCTGCCTAAAGAGACATGGAGTCATTTAACCAGCAACAACTTATTGATACTTATAGAATCAGAGATGCGCAGACAGTTTAAATTATTAATGTACAGTTTTTTCAACAATCAAAATGTGGTACTATTGATGTTAATAAGTGCTTAATAGTAGATTAGTGTGTGTTAGTATGTTATAAAGTATTACATGTTTATACTGGGCATCTAAGTGCTGAATATGGAGATTTAAAAGTTAGTCAACAGTAGCCTACCATACTGCCATTTTTCTTATGAAGTCTATCTTGCTTTGACATGCACATATATCACATTCATAATTATATGATATGTAAAACACTCTCCTTAATGCTATAATGATTGTTTATGATGAAACTGTCATGAACTATGGCTGAGCAGAACAAGGGACTCAAATGCAGGACTCAGAACACGAATCAGTCAGTAACAGAGTTTAATTCCAGGCAGAGGTTCGGTACACGGCAGGTCAACAAGAGATCAGGCAGAGCTACAAAAGTGTCAGGCAAAAAGGCAAGGTCAAAAAAGGCAGGCAAGGTTCAAAAACACGAGAAGGCAAGACTATGGCTGTGAAAAAGAGTGCTGGAACGTGAGCTATGAACTACAACAAACTGGCAACGAGACAAGACACAGAGGGGAATATAAGCAGTGCTTGATTAGGGAGTGATAGGATGCAGGTGTGGTAGACACAATCAGGGATCAGGTGCACGCAGACAAGGAAGGGGGCGGGGTAGACAGGAACCTGAAACAGAGACAAGGGTGAGTGATTTCAAAATAAAACAGGAAGACAAGACATGGAACATGAAGGGAGAAACAAAAGTACATGGACCAAGAGTTTATCATTCCAACCTAATCCAATCCAATCCAATGTATTCATTAACCACTCAAAACCATTCAAACCATTAAAAAAAAAAAAAAAAAACCACATTAGACCAAAATGATGTAGAGTAATAATTCAAACATTAAAAGTGAAAACCCCTTTTTTTTTTATCCCCCCTGAGCTTCAGCCTCGTTTTGGGAACGACCAAAAGCAGCTGATGAGCTGATCTTATAGGGGCTTACGGCTGAAGCTGAAAGGCAGAGGAGGTAAGGCAGAACAAGGCCATGAAGACACTTCAAAACAAATAATAACAACATAAAAATGATCTTGTACTATACTAGAGGCCAATGCAGGGAAACCAGGGTGGGGTAAACATTCCCATGTTTGTGAGCTTGGGTTAGGGTCGACATAGGTACTGCCTGGGTCAAACAGTATAACTTCAGTGCACCTATGCACCTTTAATACCGACCCATCACAGGAAGTCAGCTGTGGAACATAAACTTGAAGCTACAACAACACTCCCTGCTGTCATACAGAGCCACAAAATGAGCTGTGACTGAGCTCACAGCCCAATATGACATAAATGACGTGTGCAAGTCACAAGCAAATAGACTAAAACAGTCCACAGCTGACAGACAGTGGAGCTGTTCCATTAGACGACGACTGCATGTTAAGCTCATCAACAATGGAAACAAACACAATTATGTTCTTCACTACAAACACTTTTCTCTTTTGTCACATATACTACTGCTGTTTTATAAGCTGAGAGTTACACATATTATACACACCATCACTGTAAAATTACACAACCTCTCACTGTGTCACACACACCCATTCATCACTTTACACCACATCTGTGAGTCATCAAGCCCAATAGAAATATCTGAAACCACTCTGCTGGATAAGCACTGACACTTCATCTCAAATAACCATTTAGGATTAATGTTACATACGTGTACACACACAGCTTTGCTGTGACGCAACAACAGAGCACTTCAAGCAGATACTGAGACCAAAAAATGAGGTTTTAGCAACATATTTTTGAAGTTCAGCATAGAGGAGCTTTTAAAAATGTGTTGATCAGACAGCACTGGTCAGGGACATGATAGATCTAAAGGTTTAGGGAAGGATGGATGCTTTCATGTCTTTGAGGAAAATGCAGTGACACAGCAGCAGGAAGAGTGGAAGACGGAACGGAAGGGTCGGCATTATCACTCTCTGCAAACTTCTGTTTGAAATAAGTGACTTTAAATGGTGTTAAAGAGAAGGGACGGGGGTGTCCTAACTAGACTGATATTGGGATATTGTGGATTAGTGTGGACTTCCAGAGACAATTAAACATGCTTTATTTCTATGCGGTAAACTAGCTGATGTGGGGCTTTCATGTTTTTTCTTTTAAATCAATTTTCAATATTTGAAGGAATCATTATCTGGTGGTTTGGGGACTTTTAAAGTAAAAAGTGACAGAACCTTTTTTAAAGAACTATGTTGAAGGACTACACTGAAGAAAGAACTGTGATAAAGAACTTTGAAGTGTGCATCACATATTTTAGTGTGCGGCCTGCTAGAAATCATTAGAAGAAAAGGGTTAGCTTTGAGCTGTTAACTGCAGACAATAGGACAGCAATGCACATCTCAATGTGCAGCCTGCCACAAATTACTGGAGGAAGAACATTTTTTAAATTTTTAGAAAACACAATATAACATTTCATAAAACACAACATCACACAAAACACAACAATGTTTCATAAAACACAACAACATTACCAAATACAGAAAGGATAGGTTTGGTAGAGGAAGAGACTTAACAAACTGGTCAGAAGAGCTGGCTCAGTCCTGGACTGTTCTCTGGACTCCATCGAGTAGGTGGGTGAGAGAAGGATGCTATCCAAACTAACATCTCTCACCCCCTTCACGTCACTGTGGGAGCCGTAAGCAGCTCCTGCAGCCACAGACTGCTGCGAGCAAGGTGCAAAAAGGAACGCTACCGCAGGTCGTTCATTCCAACCACAATTAGACTGTACAATAATAAACTGTGTTAACTGTTGTTTTAACTACCTCTACCTAAAGTGCAATTTAACCCCGTGCAATAGTCAAATTCTGTGCAATAATTAGCAGCGTAAGCCACTTTTGTAAATACAATCCATAATTTCTGTACATTATTCAGTTTCTCTACACATCTAAATACATAGTGTTGTTGTAAATTGCATACCTCATTTTATTTTATTTTATTTCATTTATTTTATCTTATTTATCATATTTGTTTCTTTAGGTAATCTATGCCATTCTGTTCTGTTCTGTCCTTTGTAACATGTATGCTACTGCACAAGTGAATTTCCCCGTTGTGGGATCAATAAAGTACAATCTAATCTAATCTGGTTTGAACTCCAGGACGGGCTTACTTTGAAGTAAAACCAAAGGGCCAACTTCACTCTGGACACTTCTGCCAATACCAAGTGGCTTATTACTCAGAGTATCTATTGCTGCAAGGCCAATGTCAGATGGTAAACCTCGCTGTACCAGAACGTTTAACAAATATTAATAAACATATTCCTGAGGAGTCTGTGGTCTCAATGATTCTATTCTGCTTAACCTGCTGTCTTTGCAATGTAACCTCATTGTTTGATTTCCTGTGACTGTCCAATTACTTTTGAATAATTGAACATTTGACACTATATGTTAGAAAGGCTTCATCTCCCACACAGAGATATGAACCCAGTTAAATTAAAGCTGAGATGTAGCCCTTTGTTAAATGTCTGTTATTTTGTTTCAAATGAAACAAGCTGAGGCTCTAATGGCGCATTTCCACCGGCTCTACTCGCCTCACCTTGCCACGGCACGATTAGGTTGCATCTCCACTACAAAAAAGTACCTACTTAACATGAGTCATCACTGCACGGCTGAGTAAAACTGCAGTGACTTGTTTTATGCGGAGACTTTGTTGTATACACGACACACACTCATTGTTGGAGATTAACCCACATTTCTAGGATTGTTAAGTAGTTTTAATTTATGTACAATTCGGCACTGTTCGGCTTGATTTCTGTCTACACGTCTCCGGAGTACAGCCTCCTACTCCACAGACTACAGCTGCAGCGGTCTGTGGCTCACAGTCTGTGGCTCGCGATCAGTGGCCCTGTCCCTAAATACACCACTCCACTTTAAAAGACTCCTGTTAAATATAGAGGTATCCCTGGCAGTTGTTGGAGATTAACCCACGTTGTTAGGATTGTTAAGTAGTTTTAAGTGATCTACAGTTTGGCACTGTTAGGCTTGATTTCTGTGTGGGAACGTCTCTTCCTGTGACGAGACTCTGGCAAGTCAGCGGCCGGCAGTCTGAGCAATCATCGCATAGTACCTGCTTAAGCACGCTTGGAACCTCGCCGGAGCAGGTACTAAAAATAGTACCTGATACCAGGTACTAGGCTAGTGGAAACACTACTTAAACCGTGACGTGGCGAGGCGAGTAGAGCCGGTGGAAATGGTGGAAATGCTCCATATGTGTCTAAATGCTTAGAGACTGCACACACACACACACACACACACTATGACAATATACACTCCACAATCTCTGCATTTTCTGCATGGGGTAGCTCAATTCTGCCATCATTGAATTAGCTGCAACTGTATTTCTTGCAGCTAACCATTTGTTGCGACTTAACAGCCGTTTAACGTCGCTTGAGAGGAGATAGGTCCTGTTTGTTTGTCTGACGCGCTGCCCGTACAGAGAAGCACGCTGGGTCCGGGTAAGCAAGTTTCAGGATGTTTAATGATAAACACAACAGCTACTACAGCGGTTATTTGGAAATGCACACCCAGGTAAGATGTGGTACGTGCACTGTTTTCGTATGTGTATCATAGCTGAACTTAAAGCGGTCAACAAAAATTACGGCTACCTGACTCTCCTCTCTCCTCCCAGTGCAGGTGATTCAGCCCCAAATTATAACCTGCTACGGTGCCCACGTGACCCAAACCCCACATATCACCGTGGCAACCATACCAAGCAAATCAAAGCCCAAATAATCCCCCGCAAGCAATGTGTGGCTCCTACACCATTCCTGTGGGTTTAAGTAACTATTCATCTCTCTTACACACACACACACAGAGCTCAATCAGGGACAAGCCCTATCATTAAGTTGTCTTTTCCTTTTCCCACTAATGGATGATTGATCAGGTAATTAGTTTTAAGATAAATCTCTCTATGCTCATATTTAACCTAACTTGCCTATCTGAGGGTCACATTACAGCCACAACACTGTTGAGAAATTACAATTTAAAGATATGGAACATGTTCTCATTAGCTGAGCACTATGTATTGAAATACACTTGTTACAGTGTGTATACATTGAATGTATGCTCTTTGATGGACCTGCCTGTAATAGTTTTACCATTTACAAATGTAATCCAGTTTACATACCCTAACAGCATTTGTAAGCTGTGTACCCTTCTTTAAAGGACACACTACTGAAAAGGAAAACACTTTTACTTTACTATTAAGAAGGTTGTAATTAAATGAGAGGATATCACAAAATAGTTTATTTAACATTTACTTACATCTGTGAGAGTAGCTTCTCAACAATGAAGCACATCAAATCAAAAGAGAGAAACAAGACCTTAATTTTATTCCAGCTCATGCAGATTGGATGCACAAACATTGCGATTGACATTCAGTCTATTGTACACCAGCAGGATAGATCACAGGTATCTCATAAAGTCAGAACACACTGATTCAACCTTGATATCACTGTTGGTTTTGTGTTGAAAGTTTTGCTTATCAGTTATCAGTATCACACTATGATTGCCATCCCCTTTCATCTGTCATTACATTTTTTTTTTTACATTACATGTCATTTAGCAGACGCTTTTATCCAAATCGACTTACAATAAGTGCATTTAAACATTTGGGTACAAATAAGAGCTAGAAGTAAGTAAGAGCTTCAAGTAAACCAAACTATGAAGTGCTAGTCGTAAGTGCGATGTATAGGGTATTTGTTTTTGTTTTTTTTTTGTTTGTCGTCGTCGTCATCGTCCTAGTCGAGGTAGAGTCGGAAGTACTGTCACATACAGTACTCTGTCACAATCACCAACTCCACAATAATTCCTACTTTACTCTGAAAGTCATTCAAATGCACTCTTTGATTTAGCGTTTATTTATATCTGTTTGTCATTATTATTTATATCCTCTTGTTAAACCTGTTTTCAAAACAAATATCCACTGACCAAAAAGTCGTAGTATGTGCATATTTCTTCTGAGCAGAAACTAAGATCAATATACCAAGCATTCATAACTCCAGTAATGAGAATGATTTAAAATTAATTGATTTACTGTTAATAAACAGGGTTTATTGAGAATACTTTATTGATGGATCACAGATTCCTCAATGTTCTTTCTTAAATTAAAGTGGTGGTCCATTAATAATTAAAACAAGAGCAATTGTAAATTAAATGTAGCCCTAACCCCTTACACACACATCGACTCCACTGTCCACTGGGTAACTGTGATTGGATAACAATCGGACCTTATAACACATTCTAATGCCAGGCGTAAAGAAGGCCAAACTGTATGCAGACCTGATAGTAGTGGTGCAGAACACAGGAGCATTAATACCAGGCTTCACTTCACCATATGTGTGAGTTATAAACCCAATAATGACAACTGAGGGCTAATAGTTAGTAGTACTTGTAGAACAGCAAACAGTTTCTGTCTTCTGTTTTCTGGTTAGACCTTTGTGTACAATGTAGAATTGACTTCTACATGAGCAAAACATCCTTAAGACCCTGGTATTAGTTTACATACAGTATTATGTATGTGTATAGCATTTTTTTTTTCTTGTAAAGCAACAGAGAGGATTTGCCAGTGTTTAACTTTTTTTGCTGACTGGAAACATCTGGAACTACTGATGCAGCTAAACTGTTTTTTCAGTTTTTATCGGGTGGAGTGGCTCAGTGGTAAAGACCGGTACCCTGTGTACCCTCTGTGCAAAAGACTTCATGGTCACAAGTTCAACTCCACCCCTGGCAGATTGTACCTTTTGTGTCCTACATCTGTGTTTAGGATGTGGTTGAACAGCTATTGACATTTAGACTGACCTTTGAAAAATAAGATGAAGGAGACCCTGCACAGACCGTCAGGGGTCGTCTAAACTGATGTCTAACTAGGAGTGATGAAAGCAGTCTGAAACCTTCTCTCTAACTTGGACGTGTAATCAAACATTGATCACTGTTACTTGGTGCCTGAAGATAAAATATCAAGCGTTTACCAGTACAGAGAGACCATAGATGATTGAGTGGAGAGAATATGTGTCGACACTATATGGTCCATCAGATTTGACAAGCTTCATCAGAGCAGTTACCCATGCTTTCAAGTTAAGTGTTAGGAATAGTAAATACACTGCTTGGACCGAGACACGAGACAGGAGGCATGATGAAAGATTCAAGAGTATTTATTGTCTTCTCTTGAAGGACAAACCAGGCAAAATTCAAATCACTTATTCACCGAAGGAAAAACTAAACTGGACTATACTTGAATGAAAACAAAATCACTTCTTTTCAGAAAGAGTAACTAAACTTGACGTGACTTGGCTTTTGAGCTTACAACAAGGCGAAACAGGCTTGGACTCGGACGTGTTCTCTTGGACATTGCATAAACACTTTACTTTTGCCAGTGCATAAACAATGCACTGGCAAAAGACAAAGGAACTGGGGACATAGGGGAGAGGGAATCAAGGGCAGGTGCGAGTGATTTCTTATGGATCACCAGGTGAAGTGCATGAGGGAATTAGGGGAGATGTGTCAAAACAACTGAGGAAACCACGAGGTCCACGTTATAAGAGCGCACCGGATTGGAATGAAGAAGAATGGCCTTGATCGTCCTAGACAAATAATAGTCCGTTTCCAAAATGACAGCATCAAGCATAATGTTCTTAAGGCTGCGTGGGCAAAAGGGGACATTTGGGTGAACAACCAGAGGATTTTCTTTGATGAGGACTTTATGGGCCATGTGCATAGCGAGCGTGTAAAATACAAAGAAATGAGGGAGTGCCTGAGAAAAAGGAAAATAAAATCACGCATTGTGTTACCCGCAAAATTAAAAGTGTTCAAGAAGGATGGAAAATTCCACACGTTTGACAGCCCGCAAGCAGCAGCTGAGGGTCTACGGGAATACAGCATTAATGTGAAGATCCCAGAAGGCGAGGCGGACCTGGAATCTCTTCTAGAGGCTGCCGACTGGCAGGAGACCACCAGATAGTGACTTTATGTTGGGCATAAAGCATCTACTTGAGTCTATGGAACGACATGGAAAAGTTAAGGTTTAAAAAAGGTATGGACGGTTCGATAAAACACAGACAAAGATACAGGGGTTTCCCTGCGTAAAAATAGACATATACATATATAGGCCTGTATATACTTTTGGTGCTGTTGTTTTGTTTTTTTGTTTGTTTTCTTCTTCTTGGTTGTTTTGTTTTTTGTCTTTTTGTTTCATATGACATAGTTATCTGGAAATCAATTATTTACAGGATCTGATTATATGTATGATTTTGAATATGAGGTAGATCCGGAGAGTCATGTGTTTATTGCAAATATGCACATATTATTCTGATGATGAACTTAATACCAACATTGAAATGAATAATACGTTTTTTGTTAATACATTTTAATTCTAGAAGCACGTATGCAAACTTTACTTAAATTTAGGATTATTTGAATGAATTGAAAGGAAAATTCAAGTTGATTGCTTTATCAGAAACATGGTTAAAGATGGAGAGAGGTATGGAATTTCATCTTGATGGCTATGAGTTACACTATATAAATAGAGAAAATAAGGTTGGAGGGGGTGTGGCTTTTTTGTTGATAGAGATTTGAGGTACAGATTAATACAAAATATGTCAATTGTTAAAGAAAACCTAATGGAAATAACTGTGGAAATTGAGTCAGAAAATAGCAGAAACATTTTGGTTACTTGTGTATACAGGACTCCCGGGTCCAAGGTAGAAGCTTTTGCAGCTACATACAGAGAGAAATCAGTCAATGACTTTAGTTGCTCAGGAGATGGGTGGCCTTCTATGAAGAGACTACAAAGTGAACAGGAAACAAACAAGACTCAGGAAAATAAGTGACACAAAAAACAGGAACCAAAAGCAGAGCAACTGAAAACACAACATAGCAAAGTCTGATTAACAGAAACAACAGATGTATCGCAACAAATCCAAACTAAATATTGGTTTTGATATGAAAAGCCATGCTTCAAGGTGGTTCATGAATATTATGAAGTTTATTAATTAATTTAATACAGTATAACAAATGATATTGAGATCATTAATATACAGAGATATATAAAAGGAAGCCTGCCAGTTCAGTTATATCAAAACTTATGTCGTAATGTCGTCATCTGCCCTTTTCTGCATTGGTCTGCACAGACTCTACATGGTCCAGTTTGATTCAATGGGGTCTGTACATGCTGAATGCACATGCTCCCTGTAGAATAACAGCCTCCACTCCATTTGGTGGCACACTCTTGTTTTAGTCTAAACACACATTGAACAAAACGGTAACCATGGAAACTTGCCTGAGGTTAAATGAGGAAGTAAGCTAGTCCCCACACATGAAGAACTCAGCAATCAAAGACTACAAGGAAACAAAAGAGATTGATTTCCTGGTGAGAAATTGCCACTGCTGGAATGGAATATGAGATTGAGTACACATGCATGGAACACTAGCCGGAGGCAGACCCTCGTTTGAGTATAAATCCAACCATGGCCTTGTATGCAGAAAGTGCAAAGTGACTCTCCCCAGATGAAAAAAATGTGGTAAGTATGACTCCGCCCAAAGGCAGGAAAGACATTGTGTTCATATTCATCAGGGACCCAATCAGTACAGAATGATCTCTGCATAAAACCACTTGGGATAAAGTAGCACTTCAGCTCTATCTCCTCTCACTAATATGTGAAGCTCTTCCTTCTAATGTCATGTCACTGCACCAAGGTGACCTGATACAGCTGCAGATACGACTGCTGCCTGACAATGAGACAGTGCTACTTTCAGCACTGTTAAATTCAAAACACAGGGTACCTTTTTTTAAGTGTGGTTGTGTAAGGCACTGACACATAGTCAGCACTGACTGCACTGTGCACACCCCCTGTGCCAAGAACTAGCTTTAAGACCCATGACATCAAAATAAACAGTGCTTTGATCAATCATGTCGCTGGAAATGCTGGCAAAACCTGCCCCATTTGTTTCCATTTCCCTGGGATGGACCTGCTACTGTGAACCACCCACAGCCTCATGTTCATGTCATCTTCCTTAATACTAATATTGATATTATTATTAATACTAATTGATCTGCCTCTCTTCTATTCAATTCAATTAAATGTATTCGTATATAGCACCAAATAATAACATGCACTATCTCAAGGCACTGCAAGGCAGGAACCTTAAAAATGTTATAGAGAGAAGAGAAACTCAACAATTCCCACAATGAGCAAACCCTAGGCATCAGTGGAAAGAGCAGAAGCAGATATGAAACAGTTACTGATTGGAAAGCTGTTTAAAAATAAACATAATTCCTTATAAAAGCAAGTAATTTCATTTGTATTATTTAAAATACAGATTGTGAATTCATGATGAATAATCGTTTTGTTTGCACTAAAATATCCATCCTCCATGAGCAACCCTCAAAATTTCCCTGAAATGTTCTTGTTATAATTTATCTTACTTACCAGCATTATAAGGCTTGCTTTAAGATTGGCCCCCATCACAAAAAACACACTTGGCCACTGGTGGGCCACCCTGCCACTGGGCATTACAAGTTTCAAATCATTTTACTTAATTTATCTCCCTACTCAGGTCTTCAGTCACTTTGTCGTGTGCCTTGCAAGGACAAAAAACTATTCATCTTCTCTTGATATCCTGGTGTGTTGGACCAAGGGTTTCAAGTTGAGACATGGTCAGCCTCTCAGGACAAAATACACATCACCTTCTCCTTCCCCTGAGGTGAGGAGCAGTCTGACTCAATCTACAATTAGTGGCGATGACACAGGTGAAACTTATTTAGTAAATGTATTGAAGAATCACAAGTGAAATTGAAAATACTGTCTTGTGTGTGTGTGTGTGTCTGTGTGTGTGTGCAGGCATGGCTTTCTGCCGTGATCCAGTATCCTGGTGTCGTGGATCAAGGGGTTCAAGTTGAGACGTGATCAGCCTCCTGAAAAAAGCCATGAAGAAGTATGGGATGAGACAGAAACATCTAATATGGATTGGCCTTGCAAAATCTGTACATTTGCAACCCCTATTAAAGACGAGTTGTTGAAACATTATATGTTACATAATATCCGCGGTGGGCAACCTCTGCCATGTCCTTACCTGGATTGTTTTTGTTCATTTAAATCATGGGGTAGCCTGAAATCACTATATCAAGGAAACACTCAACTCACTCAACAAGAGTGAGAACCTCTGAAATACTCAGTTTCTGTTGCCAGTTCTGTTGCCATTTAAAAAAGCAAGAAACTGTCACTTGTGTTTTCAAAAATTACAATTTCAAAACCAATATCTATTTATTCATTTTTTATTTTTTAGTTCTGCCCCTGCAGATAATGGCAGCGCATGGAAATGCGCTGCATTTTCTCTCCCATCAGATCGGTGTTTTTATGTTTTTTGTGTTGTGCACCTACGTGCATATGTTCGTCTCCGTTACGTCCAGTAAACTCAAGGTGCACATACTCCCGTGAGTTTCTGCTCGCCATCAGCAGAACCACATTCACGGACATAAACTCAGCAGACGCGGAAGAGCTACCCGGCTGCGGTCTGCTCCAGAGGCCTGCTCAGCCACCGACCCACACTACTGCAACCAGCCCACAGTGGAAGCGCCACAAGCGGTGTATGAGGAAGCAGAAGAGGGGAAATCGCGGAGGTATCCAGGCTAGGCTAGCGGGTAGCCCTCATCGGCCAGCTATCCCTACCGTCACACTGGCAAATGTTCGCTCGCTGGAAAACAAACTGGACTACATCCGTCTACTACGCACAACTTCAAAGACTGTGAGTGAGTGTTGTGTCTTTGTGTTTGTGGAAAATGGCTTGATGACAGCGTCCCGGACTGTGCCATTCAACTAGCTAAATTCTGTCGCTGATTTATGTTGACTTTCAGGGGATTATCTATACATCTGTCAGCGGGGAACGAGCCGGGACCCGCTACACAAGCATACTCCCCACTCATTAGATGAGTTCAAAGACGAGGTGATAAAGAGGTATGAAAACCCTTCACAAACAGATCAGTGAATCAGCAGCTTTTATGTTCCATAGATGGTGCCCATACTTTGTGGAGATTTTCAGATGAAATGATACAAACTCGCATATCGCAGTCTTCCTACTGTGTTCAGACTTGGCATATACAGTAATGTGTTCCTGATATCCATACCTAGAGGTCAAATATAATATGCTCTTAACATTATTCATCATTTAGCTGTTACTAAAAATTACTGAAACATGTGAAACATTTTGTCTACAGCATAATGTCACAACCGGCTCAACTCGAGTGATCCTTGCAGACCATGATGTCCGTAAAGTTGTACTACCATCTGGAATCCCTGAGACATTGGATAACCTTCACTCAGTCATTTGTGATACATTTTCCATTGCCAAAGACTTCAGTCTTCACTATAAAGATGTTGATTTTGATAAGTTTTTCACCCTTTTTTCTACAACTGACCTCAAGGATAAGGACACAATCAAGGTTGTGTTTCTCCAGGACCAGGAGCCTGCAATAATTTTAACCTTAACTGATGTAACCAACATGACTAATCAGCCTTGTGAGGAGCCCGATGTTGACGAAACCGCATCTGTGTCAACCGATGACACACTGATTCTGTGGTCCCCCTTAGTGTAAGTATAGGCGATAAAACACGTAATGTTGAATTCCCTGCGCTTATGACGGCAGCATGTGCATTTCACCACGAATGTTACCACCCCACCAGTAAGTTTACCTCGAAAGCTCCACCTTAGCTCCACCTTGTCCCTATAAAATGCGAGAGTGCAGGCGAGGGAGGAAGAGCGGTATTATGTCAATGCGGAGGGACAAGTGTGCTGTTTGTGGCTGCACAGTGGAGCACAGTGTTTTACACAAACTTCCAGCCTCAGAGGATTTTATATATGAAGCTAATGTGCCGGATAAAGTCAGCAAACGTGTGATTTACAGTTCAGCACTGTTCGGCTTGATCCCCTCCCTCAACTAGTGGAGGGAGGGGGTGAGGAATGGAGCGGAGGGAACAGGAGCGAGTGAGCTCTGTAAAAAGGACAAATCAGAAACCCCCTGGAAGAAGTGGGTGTGTGTTTGCCTGTGTCTCATTTGCATGTAAAGGGACCATGCACAAAACCGAGTGTTCTGAAAGGGGCGGTATTAGCAGGGTTATTGAACTGCTATGGTGCTTCATCCTTATGGTATTTTGACCAAAGCATGTCACAGACATGTTCATTAGGACACCAGGGAACTATTTTAACTTGGGAAAATAGGGTATAATATGTCTCCTTTAACAAATTTAGACAGATGTTGTAACATGTTTGTGGTTATTTACGATGTTAAAACATTGCAACATGCACCTAAAACAAGGCATGGTATGTACAAAAATGTTTTGTCAAGCAGCAGTAAATACTGATGTTACTCATGGAGACACTATAAACAATAGATCCACGTCTGCATGTAGAAATAATTTGTGTGATAAAATTACACAACAGGAAACTGTAGTGGATGAATATCAATCTTTGTGGATGCATGTATTTCCATAAACAAAGGCAGATGTGGACATACATGTGCAGCTATACATCCTAACAAACTCACATTCAAAGGGATACAGTGGAGGGTAAACCCACCTGGAATACTGTCCTCACAAGTAGAATTTTTCCCTCTCATATTGGGTTTGACGGCCTTCTAAAGGAACAGCAATCAGCTTTTTTTATTTATTACTGCACTTATATGTGCGAAGACAGACACCAACATGCACCTGCATGTTCAAGAGTGTTCTTAAAGCAAAATAAATTTCCTATTACATGGAGACGTATGCCCCTCTGCTGATTTAAATGACAGCAAAACTATGAATTACAGCTGGAGTGTCAAACTGCAAATCAAACCTGGTCTTATGAATGCAGGAAGACTGATTTCCCATTTGGCCAGGGAGGTGAGAGTGAAAGCATGAGAGATTGGATGAAAAGTGGCAAGATATGAGACAGACGGATGGAGTGAGAAAGGGAGAGAGATGGAGAGCATTTGACTGAAAAAATGAGAAGAGGAAGTGGAGATGATAGCGAGCACAGGAAGTATAAGAGGTGAAATATGGGGAAAATGAGTGAGCAAGAGGGGAGACAGTAAACACTGTATTAATGTAACTGGTTTATCAAAGGCTCCAACTTAAGTTTTTATGAATATGTAGCCTGACAAGCATTTAAATTGTCCAACCAATGTCAAATTTTCCATTGGATATTGGACTTTGTGTGGTTTTACATCTGTAACTGCAGCAGACAGAGGTAGCATTACACTTTCCTGTAACTGTTCGCCAACATAAAAAGGCTAATTAGGTCTATAATGGTTTTCAAAAAAAATAACATCTATGCAAGATTTTATCAAATTAAAATTCAGAATTAAATTTGCTTAAAATGCATGTTGATAAGCTGAAGAATATTCTTTGAACTGACAAGACACAACTGGAGCTTTTTAGTATTGTCACATCAGCTCCATGTTTATAAACACAAAGAAATTAACACATTACCTACTGTAGGTAATAGAGTGGATCATTTTGGAGTAAAAAAACATCAAATTCAATACAATCCTTAAACCCTACTCCTTCACTGTGCACAGGCTGTTAAAGAGAGATGTCAATCACCACTGTCATGTAACCAGAATGGCATGTCTGACACTGTGATGACGTCTGCATCTACCAACAGGAAGTTTTGGCCTCTCTTCCAGTGCAAACTGCTTGATCTGTCTAAGCTTTGAATGGTGTCTTTGTTACACTGAATGGTTGTTCTGTAGGATTAGGATCAGGACTCAAATACTATGATTTCAGAATAGTCCAGTGTTTCTATGATTCTTAGGTGCATTCATTTTCTGTGTTGAGATTCAAAGGAGAAATGAACAGCAGCTGAGACTGAGATTTCTGAGACTGGACAGTATTCTTTGCTCCAGTATGCCTACTGTTAGGAAGCCTTCTAAACAGAAGGAAAAAACTAAACAAGACTGTACTATAAGAAAACAAAATCACTTATTTACATAAGGAAAAACTAAACTAGACTATGCTAGAAGAAAAACAAAAATCACTTTTTAACAGAAGGAGAACAAACTTGACTTGATGCTTGCGCTAAGGCGACACAAACTTGGGACCTGACATGAACTCTAGGAGCATAAAATACACACTGGCAAAAGGCAAAAGAACTGGGGACACTATATAGGGGAGAGGGAATCAAGGGCAGGTGTGAGTGATTACTAAAGGATCACCAGGTGAAGTGGGAATGATGATGGGAATTAGGGGAGATGTGTCAAAACAACTGAAGAAACCAAGACATGACATTTACCAAAATAAAAGAGGAAGTGAAAATCAAACCCACACCAAAAGTTAAATGAAATTAACGTGATTTTAAACCTAAACTAACACAATAACTTAACTAAGCAGAACAAAACAAAACACAAACAGACTTGACGTTCCGTGACATGACAGCACAGAAACTAACAAACAAAGTAACAAAAACAAATGTGGTTTCAGGTCCTCATTTTCCCACAAGCAAATAGGAAAATCATTTGTTTTGTAATATACCTTCAGGCCAGTGATGCTTGAGTGCTCGACTCAGCAGCCTAGTGAGACCAAATAGAAGTACCTGTCAGCAGGAATGCTGCATTTCATGAGTCACACATATCTAATCTCTGATGCTCTCAAAAACCCTGCTGAATCAGCTCTGAAAGGTGAGAGATATTAGTGAGACTTATTAATCAAGCCAATCTAACGCCTGGTTCACATTGGATGTGTGTGTTTACATTAGATAGCCTTTTCTGAAAAACTCAAGATTGTGTGGATATGTTGTGTCTATGCTTTCAGTGAGAGCAAGTCATGGGCCGTGCAGCCGTGGTATGACGACTCCTTCCACTTAAGTACTATAAGTCAGTGTTTCCCTACCCTGGTCCTCAGGGAACTCTACACTGCATGTTTTAGATGTTGCCCTGCTCCAACACACCTTATTCAGAGGGTCAGCTCGTAAACAAGCTCTGCAGAAGCCCGGTAGCGAGCTGTTAATCTGAATCAGGTGTGTTGGAGCAGGGCAGTGTTCCCTGAGGACCAGGTTTGGGAAACACTGCTATAAGTAATGGAAAATGACCCAAACCGTGTAGAGTCAAGCTGTGCCGTGCTGAGCCATACTACAACTGTAGTGGAAGAGCGCCATAACCCTCCCATCTGTTCCATTTATTTCTTTCCACAGATGATTTGAGTTGATGTGGAAAAGTAAACCTAAATATAAAGACCTGTGACACTGCAGCAGTTATCACAGCTGAACCTGACGTAACAAGAACATTAACTTTAATGTTTTATTGTTTGCTACATGGACGAGCTACTAATCTACTTCCTCACTGCAGGATTTTAGCATTGGCCCTAACTCTGCAGTTTCTCCTGCCCTGCTCTGGTCTCATTCATTCTCATCCTCCCATCACCTCCTTCACCTCCTCATATTGCACTCTCACCAAAGCACATAACCTCTAAATTAGTGTGACATTTATACACTGGAAGAAAACAATCTCATCTCTGCAGTGTCAGTGTTGTACTTCATCCAGCTGAAGCCACAGTCCTGAGACTGATTGTCCTGTTTTCTATTTATTTATTTGTATTTTGCCATTCACCACTAAAATTGGTATGGACAGATGTGAAGTAACAAATGAAGCAGACTCATTGAGAGTTCAGCATCAATCTACTGACAGTTAATGAGGAAAATATTAAAGTGGTAGATGCACATGATTATATGTTTACAATATTCAGGCTGTCTCACAGGGAAAACAGTGGTCCAGTGGCTAGCATTGTTGCCTAACAGCAAGAAGGTCACCAGTTTGGATGTGGGTTGGACTGAGGGCCTTTCTGTGTGGAGTTTGCATGTTCTTCCTTGTGTCCCAGTTTTGTATTGTCACAAAATCTCAAAGTGAAGTGTGTGTAACAGAGTGACGTCTGCAAAGCAGCGGCACACATATTGAGATCAGGTCAAGAGAAAATATTGCAGAATCCTGGTATGTTTAGATCATGTTTTAAATCATTCTGGTGTGTTTTAATACTGAGATACAAAACACCAAAATGTGGTTAAAACACTATCATGATGATGCAAGACTAAAGACAAATGTAAAAAAATTACTTCATTACAGTTCACAAATGCGGGCCACACGGTGGTGTAGTGGTTAGCACTCTCGCCTTGCAGCGAGAAGACCCGGGTTCGAGCCCCGGTTGGAACAAGGGCCTTTCTGCATGGAGTTTGCATGTTCTCCCCGTGTGTGCGTGGGTTCTCTCCGGGTTCTCCGGCTTCCTCCCACAGTCCAAAAACATGCAATGTGGGGATAGGTAAATTGAACACTCTAAATTGACCATAGGAGTGAGTGTGAGAGTGAATGGTTGTTTGTCTCTATCTGTGTGTGGCCCTGCGATGGACTGGCGAACTGTCCAGGGTGTACCCCGCCTATCGCCCGATGTAGCTGAGATTGGCACAGCACCCCCCGCGACCCTCTGGCAGAGGATAAAGCGGTAGATGATGACTGACTGACAGTTCACAAATGTGAGCTGACTCATACTGTACTTGTATTTAGTAGAAACTAAAGGTGCAAAGTTAACATACCTCCCAGTGCAAATACACTCATTACTGAGGTAGATTTTTAAGGTATCTGTACATAACTTGAGTACCCCTCAAGGGCTCGCCATGATTCAAAGAACATTCTGCTGAAGATGAATAAAAGATTTTGATGGTCCTGTAGAGATGAGGGGATTTCTGACAGAAAGAGATGTACTTGAAGTTTTTATGTTGATCATAGTATTTGAAATGTCAGTCATCATCTACCGCTTTATCCTCCACCAGAGGGTCGCAGGGGTTGCTGTGCCAATCTCAGCTACATCGGGTGATAGTCGGGGTACACCCTGGACAGTTCACCAGTCCATCGCAAGGTCACACACAGAGATAGAGACAAACAACCATTCACTCTCACGGTCAATTTAGAGTATCCAATTTACCTAATCCCCACATTGCATGTTTTTGGACTGTGGGAGGAAGCCGGAGAACCCGGAGAGAACCCACGCACACACGGGGAGAACATGCAAACTCCATGCAGAAAGGTCCTTGTTCCAACCGGGGCTCGAACCCAGCTCTTCTCGCTGCAAGGCGAGAGTGCTAACCACTACACCACCGTTTGAAATGTTGTTGCTGAAATAGGGAACTAATTTGCACACTGGAGTAAAATAAGGTTATGAAAATGATACAATTAATTAGGTTAAGCATAGTACTGAGAGTTTCATAGCTGTGATAATAATATCCAGGTTCTGATTCATGACTTCAGTTCAGTCTTAATTATTCTGTCTCAAATCTGACTTACAGCAAAACCAGCTTGTGTCCAGTGATTTTTTTGTGTCACACCTGTGCAGGTCTGTCATGAATGAAGAAAGTTTTCTAAAACTAGTTTCATTTTGCCTAGAGGAATCATTCATCATTTAAGTGGGCAAAAAACATTTTTACTTTTCACTTCTGCATTAAGTAAATTTATGAACTTTTACTTGACTAAAGTTCAATCAGTATCTTTTATGCCCGAGTGTCTTCTCAAGTAAAAAAGGTGAGGTATTTTGCTACAGCCAGCAGAAATGTGCCAGAGTATTTTTCATACATAATCTGAGACCATTTATAGTGGATAGACAGCAGGTACAATTGTTATCAATTGTAGTCACTTCTCTATGACAGAGTATTAGACTGAACAAAAAAACAAACCTTTTCAAAATTAAGTCATTAATATAACGAGAATAAAGTTGCAATATTATTTGCAAGCAAATCTCAGACGATCGGTCGCAACCTGCGACAAGATGAGGAACGTGAAGCATCTTGTGAACTTGAAATACTTAAAAACTTCATCTTTTGTCACATCAGCACCACATTAGCATCAGTATCAGGAAGATTGTGTAAGAGACTGAGTCTCTTCTTGGAAAGCTGCAGGTTACATCTGTGTGCTATTCAAAGGGGTTTTATAGTTTCTCAAGAAATTATAAGATTAAGATTTTGGATCCAGATTAAGTGGAACACCAGCAAACAGGGTCTCTCTGATGTCGCCATAGGGCCCAACGTTACCCTTATGATAACCCTAACCCTATGGTATTGAATTAGCTGTCAAATCATGTGGATGGAGGTATACACCACTAAAAATGTAGGCTATAAATGAAGTCATATTATTACGACTAATTTCTTGTAACATTACAACTTCTTTCTCACAATATTAGGACATTATTCTAGAAAGCTTAATACTCAAATACCCAAATACTATGTCATACCGTAGAATTAAAAGTTAGTTTCTCAGTTGGTAGAATGGGGAAAGGGCTTGTGATTCAGGTTCAGATTTGTTCAGAAGTGACGACTAATAGAATTGCAAACAAACAGATGGTGAGGAGAGTGTGATTAATCTACACTCTGCTAGATATTGTTGTTGATGTCCAGCACCCCTAAGAGGTTGATCCTGCTGGTCGAGCTCAGAGCCGCCATATATGTGAATGCCATCGTCTTACCAACTGAAGTTCTGAACAGTTCAAGTACAAGACACAATAGCTATTTTGGTCTTACCTTTAATTGATTTAAAGTAAAGCAGATAACATGAGACAGTGTAATATCATGTAAAGTTTGTTAAGTTTAGTCACTCATGTCTTGTTTTCATATGGACTTCCTGTTTTATTTTGTATTAACCTTTCCCTCTCATTTCAGACCCTGACTGCCTCCTCCCGCCGCTGTGATTGTCTGCCTCTGCTGAGAGGGTTTTTGGTCATCTGGATATTCAAATGTAGTGGGTGTCTCTCCCACAAGATAACACAATGGCTGCCACTATGAGGTGAACATGTCCCAAAAGACAAACTCAAGTCTGTGCTTCAACACAAAACAAGTAACACAAGTGTACCACACAAAATAGAGTGCAACAGCCACAAATCAAATGGGTCAAAGCAAACTTTCTACCACAGCAACACACAAAACCCAACAAAAGTAAACTGCCACTACCACAGCACAATATGGACACTGTCATGAACCACAAACAAGTTACTGAAATGCAATGAACGGACACCACACAAAGATCCACTGATCTGTGGAGAGACTTCATCCCACTCACAATTACATGCAATACATACAACAGTAACACACAAATGACCAAAACTGCATCAACCATTACACAAAAGTGGTCACTGTAGCCAACATTGACCACACAACAATGTTGCAAACTTACACCTAAGCTACAAAAAAGTGAAAAGTGATCCAACGGGTGTGGAGTTCAGTTACCACAAAACAAAAGGTCACAAACAAGTTACTGGACCTTTCAATGACATCGGACCGGTTTCACCTTATGTTACTATGAGCGAGTGTCTGCATGCAGGGGGTGCACACATCAACACTGACCATGTGTCTGTACATCATACAACCACACTTCTAAAACCACTACGTTGTAAGTACACACACACACACACACACACACACACACAGTTGTTAACCCAGAGTTAAAGGTTTATCAAATTAATTTAAAGATAATTTTAATTTTGATAAAGCTTTAAATGTCTTTGGGAGCTTTGATTACATTCAAATCTCCCATCTGGTTTTCTTTTCTTCCACCTACTTTTCTGTCCCTTCTCCTGTCTTTCTTTAGCATCCCCCTGTCTCTCTGTCTGTCATCTGGGAAGGAGAATTAACTCTTGGCCAGCCAGTGCAGGATTTCCCATGTGCAAAGTGACTCATTTAGTTCTTCAACTGGTCCACTGCTCTACATTTCAGTTATAAGTCCTTTACCACTCTCTAGAACTCGAGTCTCCCCTCCTGATGCCCCTTAACACACACACACACACACACTCAGTGGTGTTGAGTTCCTCCCGGGTGCCCACCCAAGCTCTCTGTGAGTGAGCAAATGCTGCATATATGTCCTCCTGTGCCACACAGCACAAGAGACTAAATTGCATTTGTGTTGAGAGGTATAATCCATCTCAGTCCCTCTTGTTCCTCTTTGCATTCATGAAACACATCTCCATTGATTGCCAGTGTGTTTACTGTAAGGCCAATTGTGCTTGTGCTCCAGTGCTTCCAGTAATAAGCCAGAGTGTGGCCCATTATGTGGTCCTCTCAGACCATAGATTCTGGCTACAGTCTGGAAAACAGAACAGGATGACAGATGAGAGGGAGTTTGCTCTCCAAGGCTGTAACACTGTTACACTTCCACACAGCCACAGTCCTCAGAGAAACCCTCACATGACCTCTAAGTCACACCTGATGAGAAAAGTGAACTTTTTACGTGACACATTAAAATGCTTGATTAGCACTCACTGGTCCTGAGCAGCATGAGCTCTTGCTCATGTCACAGTGTAACTGTAGGTTCATGAACCAACGCCTCTACAATTGCTGGTACAAATATATTTTGAGCTTTCCTTTTCTGAACTGACATATTTCATCTCTATGTAATGGAAGAAACACAATGAATAGTATATTTTCTTGTTTTATCTTATCATGATTAAGAGTTGAGAAGACTCAAAGACAATACACAGGCATGTCAACTACTGCAATAAGACAACACAACTCTGGATTGGTGTTAGGACCAGTTTTCAGTGATGACAGTGGAGTAAGAGTGATTCTCAGTCATTATCAGGTTGTGACCTGCAAGTAAATATCAAGCTTTTACAGGCCCAGGAAGGCTCAGGTGTCCAAACTACAGGCATGTGTACACTGTGTACACAGTTTGTCTCTCTTCTCTGTGGATTCTTTTTAAAGCTTTCTTGATCAAACTTTAATTTGTTTATTGAGTCTCGGTCCTGAGGAGAGAGCGTGTTTGGAGAGCAGAAAGGAGCACTTTGTTTTCCCTAACATGAAAATTGGAATCATGTTGATGCTTTATCCTGACTGAGATGTTACACATGCAAAGTGAAGGCTCTCGAGCATCAGTGCTTTTCCTCTGGACACAGATTTGTTTGTCTTTTTTTTAAGTGTGTCTCTTTTTTTACCAGGGAAGTCTCATTGAGATTGAAAATCTCTGTTACAAGAGTTTCCAGCATGGCCAATACACTCAGCAGCACATTTAACATGGTGACAGTAGACTGTATATAAAACACATGGACATGGAGTCGTTGGGTTGCAAAATATACTCTTCCTTTTTAACCCTTGAGATTTGCAATTTGACCACGTCAGTTTTTAGAACAAGAAATTCAAAGACAACACCTGCAACCTGGCTTCTATTGAATAACACCAGCTCTCAGTCACACTAATATGTATACTCATATGTGATCTATCATCTATTTTTCCTTTACATGGGAAGATAATTTGGTATCATGTTCTCCCTCTCACTTGATTTATAATTTCAGTAAACATTTTCCTGACTGGCTCATATTCCCATTCAAAATTCCATTGAAACTGAGTTTAAAAAAAAGTTACTTCCTGCTCAAACTGCAAACAGAATGACTTTTTTGCACTTTTGTTCAATTTATGGTCAGTGTGTTAGGAAGAAATTATTTCTGAATCACCTTGTTGGAGCACATAGTTAATATCACCATGATACAGAGTAGTGTCTACAAAATCACTCTAGACTTTTCTAGATGAAGATTATATTACACTTTATTTTCCAAATAGGTGTTGTAGTATAACTTAGATTAGACCAGTGAAGTGTAGACTACAGTATGCACAGCATTAATAATATTGTGATTAATAGTAATATTAATGAAAATAGGGTTAAAATCCAAGGACAAATGACTAGAAGCAAATAGCAAACATTTCTCCTGAGAAATCTTTAAATGTTCTTACATTACATGAGTGATTTAGCACTGTATAGTGCCAAAACGCTGGCTATATAAAATACAACTTTGCTGAGTTGCTGACACTTGAGTCAGTAAACTCATGTGCGGTACACTGTGTTCACTATACTTACTGTCGCAGTGTGTGAATTACGGGGTCGTGTTGTCTCAGATCAATCACAGCCATTATGTTCTCACTGGGAATGACCACTGCAACATGTGTGTGCAATTGTCACCCTGCTTACTTGACATACCAAAGAACCTGTTGTGTGGCATGTGACATGGAAATTACACGGCCATCAGTGCCAGTGACACGTTCTCCTTCCTCAGCTGCCATTTTCAGTCCCTCCACTTCTGTTACTTAGTCATGATGGTGACTGTTGAGGGAGACATGTGTTCTTAATCTTACACACGTGTTGACTATTTTCAGTGTAATTCTATGCATGCTGCTTTAAGTGTCACTATGGACACATTTGTGTGTTTCATCCTGAAAACACACAAATTGAAACATAGCATGTGGGTTTTATGGCTTCATGTTTGTGCCACATTGTTGAGCATGCACAAGTATGTTCTGAACGCACTTAGTTTGTTTTGTATGTGCATACTCTGTTTTGAACATGTATTCTTTGTTTTGTATGCACAAACTGTATGCTCTTTCCGCTCTCACACAAAACTGTTCACTTACTAAACTCAACAGTGTACCACGACTCCAGTCAATCCCTGACTGACTGACTGCGTATTATCCAATCAGATGATATATTATTATTATTATTATTATTATTATTATTATTATTATTATTATTGTTGATATTATATATTGATGACTTTTAACCATGGATATGGCCTGTGTGTCCTTACCCAATGGTAGACACCAAATCACCATAGCAACATATGCAACTCATAATTATATTCATATATTATATAATTATATAAAACTCCTTTTCTACTTTTTAAAACTTTCCTTTTTGATAAAGCTTATGGTTAGAGCTGGCTCAGGGAAACCTGGACCATCTCTAAGTTATGCTACTATAGACCTAGACTACTGGGGAATTTCCTGTGGTGCGCACACATTCACTCTCTCACACTCAGGGTATGAATATGAGAAGAAGAATTGAATTTAATTAATCCCCTTAGGGAAAGTATTCCTCTGCATTTGACCCATCCTAGAATTAGGAGCAGTGGGCTGCCACACTGAGTAGCGCCCGGGGAGCACTGGGGGTTGGGTACCTTGCTCAAGGGTACCCCAGCCCTTTTTGGCCGGGTGGGGATTTGAACCACTTGGCCAGAGGCTGCCATCTTGGCCACAGGCTGCCATTGACATTATTATACGTCATTAACCTTGTTCTTTCTCTCCCTAGTTTGTGTCTGTCTTTCTTTCCTTCCTTTCCCCTCTCTCTCACTCTCTCTGTGTGCCCTCATCTTGCAGGTTGCAGCATCCAGATCCAGTTTTGAGGCTTTTATTATCATACATATCATCACCATTATTATTATTATACTAAAATTAAAAGTCAATATCAGTATAATTATTATCAACAGTCTCTGGTGCTGCTTATATAAATTACATTGTAATTCTATAAACATGTCATCACTGACTGTCCTGTATAAATTTGTAACTTGATACAGTTGTTGTACATCCCCTCCTGGTCTCTAACCCTGCTCTCCTTGATGTTGTCTATGTACAGAGACCTGAGATAATGTATGTTATGATTTGGCGCTATACAAATAAAATTGAATTGAATTGTTAAATTTATACCTGTCAGAGGCAAAACTTTGCACAAAATCCACCTTTTTATGTGTGTTCTCCACTTCCCATAATGCAAATGAGAGCACATGAGTAAACACCAATGACCTCAGCCTAAACAACTGTCAACAGATCAGTGATGACCAGTGAAAACCTTGATAAGTGTTACAGATTACATTGAATTAAAACTAGTTGATTCACCTTTGATATGTCTAAGATGTTTTCTAAAATGCAGTAAGGTGCCATTAAACCATTTCACAAGAAAATAATGCAGTGAGATGATATAATCAAAAGAACATCCCCATAGGAACACGTGTGACATTTTGTTTTTTTTCTCCACATGTTAACTCGAGGAAGTGTCAACTTCATCATCACTTCACACAGGCCTGATGTTTTCATGTCATCTCTTAACTGAAGCAGAAACATCAGTGGACTCCATAATTTTCATCTATTAACTTTTCCAGCAAATTATGAGATGTTTACATTATGTACAGAAAAAAAAGTATGTGTGAATTTCACATTTTACAGAAAATGTCAACATTAAAAGAATTATTTTGGCCAGAAGTGGAGGGTTAATGGTGGAGTGGAACAGTGAGTTAGCAAGATCAAGACCAGGTCAAGACCAAACATTGCACCATTGTGGTGTTTTAATGCTGATGAAAAAAAACTGACACTGATATTTACAAATTAATTTTAACATATTTATGATGATGAACCCTATACAAGAACAGAACAATAAGTAATTGTTCCAAGAAAGAATTACTGGAAGTTAATTTTGTATCTGCAATGGCAATCAAACAGCTCTGAAATGTTGTGTGAATGTTAAACAAAGCTAAATTAGCAATTTTTGATTGATCAATTAGATTTCTTTGTGATGGGTAGATTAGAAAAATAAAAAGTTATATTTTTTTATTAATCCCCTTAGGGAAATTATTCCTCTGCATTTGACCCATCCTAGAATTAGGAGCAGTGGGCTGCCACACTGAGTAGCACCTGGGTACCTTGCTCAGAGGTAACCCTGCCCTTTTGGCCGGGTGGGGATTTGAACCAGCAACCCTCCGGTTACAAGCCAAGTTCCCTTTCCACTTGGCCACAGGCTAACATCACCCAAGTATGTTCCCATTCAATTTGGGTACAAATCTACCCACTGATGGTATCACAATAAATAATTACACTTTCAAGGAATGCCCATCTCTTATAAAGAGGTGAAACAATACAAAACCGTATCCCTGTTTGATCCTGCATAGACATACCACATTTCTTTCAAATCTGATGAGTTTTAACACTCTACTGTCAGACTTTTATCTAATTCTGATCCAGATTATGTATTTGGCAACTGTTCTTACATGGTCCATGTTACCAGTTCAGATTTAACAGGTCAGGATGAATTTTGGCGTGCCTATGTGAGATGGTTATTGTTATAAGCTTGTAAAGTTCTATAAGGATGCAGAATGTCTTCTGGATCCAGTGGATCAAAATGTAAACATTTCATATTTTTAAAGGGGAAGTTTGTGGTTTCTAGTGACATCTAGAGGAGAGGCTGACATTTTCATCACAGGAATGCTCCTCTGCTTATCCCAGTGAGCTACAGTGGCCTCCGCTGATTAAATGCTGTCCTCATCATCTGTATCAACAGAGAGAGAAAATGTGGTTGAGCATAACAAATAGTTCAGTTCCCTCACAAAACTCATTAGAATTCTGCTCAGTTATGTTAGGTAGAATCTTGCTTATATCCACACTATTACTTGGAGATGCACTGGTTAATTCCACTGCAGAGTGAGCTTGGTTAAGTGCATCTTCCTCTGCACTGTCAAATTTTTCTGCTGAAATGTTGGTTGTTGTCACGATACCAGGTTTAAAATGATTTAAGGTATGGGGGTTGTCTTTCCTGTTCCTGTGAGAGTGAAACGTTCCATAGATGTTTGTTTTTAAAGTATAATCTCCAAACACACAGTTAACAGTTTCATGATTCTGTAAATGAATTCCAATATGTATGAAAAAACCTTTGGCTAGAAAGATTGGTACAACTGCAACTCCAGACCAGACTCCAGAAGTTTGCTTAGGATGAACTCTACTTAAATGTAATGCATTCAAATAAAACACAACATCACAAAAAATAATATTCCAAAAGGCCAAATAGGTCAATAACCAACTGTTGACAACATTGCTGCACACATACTGCTTTTCTGTTCCATGGATGATAAAGGATTATTCTTACCTTCTCCCACAGGTGGTGCTCGATGCCTCTTTGCCAGGGACACACCTTTGACCATGGCCTTTGACTGACAAATATAAAACAGAGAGGGGTTCTCCTACTTAGGAATTTGCACATTACTGCCACCCTCTGGCCTGGAGTTCTTAACAAAAGTGGTTTGCAATCTAAACATATTAGAATTAGGTTGTGATGGAGTAATTTATTCTACAACATTTTAAATTGTTGCATGTTGTTGGGATTAGGAGCTTGATTGGTTATGAATTTAGAATATGAATAATTAATGAATTATGGAATAATTAATTTCTTATAAAAAAATCGAGTCAAACTCAAATCGGGGCACCACTCCTCTCAAACAGAGGAGAACAATCGGTTCTGAATGAACCATTAATTCATAACCTCCAAAAACAGTCTCATAAATTAAGCCGACTACCAATTTGGATTATGATTAATAATTAACTTAATAATTGATAAATCACAATACTACATCAATAGTTAGGTGAATTGAAGGATTGGAGTTCTACAGGGAAGAGGTTGGCAATATATACACTTGTGCAATATTAATCAGACCAGACTGTATATTTTAAAAAACATTTATTAAAAAGACATCAAAGATTGAAACAACAATATCTACAAATGTAACTATATACAGTGTGTGTGTGTGTGTGTGTCTGAAAAAGAGAGAGAGTCTGTTTGTGTACAGGTCAAATGGTCATGTCAGGTAGAGGTAGACTACAAATCAAGATGGCGGTTGACAAAGAAACTACAACAAGATGGCGGAATCAAAGATGGCTTCTTGACCGCATGGCTGCTGTGTTTCTTGGTTAACCACTTTTGTAAACTGAGATGCCAGGTTAGATGAGAGGTTAGAAGCATGCACATCTAGAGCTGAAAGCTAAGAAGCATGGACATCACTAACATCATATTAACCTAAATCTAGACATTACAACAACACTTTGTGTGAGCAAGTAAGCACAATACAACATTTCATCTATGCTTAGCCAAGTAGTGTGATGCTATGCTAGGCCCAGTTACGTTACCAAGTCCTTAAAAGATGCAAAAGTGTCCTTTTGAGGTGCTGTCTGTTGGTCCAGGAACGGTAGTTGGTTGACCATGTTTCTGGTGTCTGTTGCTTAGGTTCCTCCTTACAAAGTTAGCTAGTTGGAGCTAACCTGGCTCTGGATCCTTGGTTTATCCTGAGGCAGGCTCTGGTGTCGCTGCCTCTGATGGGAGGATAGCAGGCTGCTGTGAGCGGGCCTGCTCGAAGACCAGCAGTGAGGATTCTCTTGCTGCTGGAAGCTTGTTAAGCTCTCTGCTGAAGGGTCTTCAGTTGAAGAGCTGACATCTGTGTCCTTCCTGCATCCAGAAGGGCAGGGGAGAGCAGAGGAGCATGTGTCCTCCGGTGAGATGGAGAAGAGAAGAGAAAGAAGGAGGGTTAACCTGGCTTTGTATTGTTGGTTACGTGGGGTCACATGTCACAAAGGGACCACTGAGGTGGGTTTTCCACTGATGTCTGGAAGATAAGGGATTTATTTATTTATATGTTTAATTCGGTCATGTCAGTTAGATCACTCATCATCACACATCATTTTAGTGTAGTTCACACAATACACATAACCGAAAGGGAAAGCGGGAGAAGCAAAAGCTTATCTAGTCCCGCCCCCATTACCCACAGAATACATATTTTCATCATACAATACATAATTTTTCTTTTTCTTATGACATTTTGACAAAAACATGTTTCAGCATCAGGTAGCACTCAGAGATGCAGTCTAGCTCTAGACAGTCAATCAGACTCCATGTATGTCCGTACTTGTGTCCATTCCGTCGTGAGTGACAGTCTTGACTTGTTGCCTGGCATGTTCAACATACCAAAAGTCACAAAATGATCCAATCAATAGAGGTCAATTCATCAGCATAACTATTAACTTGGATGGTGTGATAGCCCGTTTCGTTTTTTTTTGTTTGTTTTTTTCCCTTTAGTCATCCCTCTCATCTGTAGCATTCACCTCGCTTTGCTTCTCCATTCTTTCCACATGCTCGAGGGTTGTGGAGACGTCGGAGCGCAGCCCAACCATGGCCCTCTGAGCTAATGCACTTTCCACCTTCACTTTGATCAGCTCATAGTGCTCATTGCCGATCTTTCTCAGTTTCCGATATTGCATGAACATACCACATCCCAAGGAGAGCATTCCAATTATCATGAATATGTACACATCCTCGACATCCTCTACATCCACTGCGGCAAGGCACACGACTTTCCACTTATCCCATCCGTCCCGAATGTAGCCAGCCATGAAGGTCCCATCTGGGCAACTAGGTTCACCAGAACCTGCACTTCTTGTTGAGAACACTCTGTCGATCGCATTCAGTGACCAGCTTAGCAGTTCCGTCTTGGATCAATTGATTCTCCGTAGTGGCTTGATTCACAGGGGCAGCTAAATACTTCTCATGTGTTGACATTTGTGCTTATCAATGTCAGCTGTTGGTTGGGTACATTCGCTTCTTGTTTTTGTTTGGTTACATTTGCTTCCACTGCCGTCTCCACACGGTGTCTACAGATTTTTGTCTCTGACCTTTGTCATACTTTCCTCCTGGGTCTTTCTGTATCGATTAAAAGTCATCTCTATATACTTCTTTTTAAATACACTCCATTTTGGTGATTTTTTCATCTCCTCATCCAGATTATTCCACTGTCTGACACCCGTGACCGATATGGTAAAGGATTTTAATGTTGTCCTTACCCTTCTCTGCCTGAACATCATGTTCCCTCTTAGATTGTGTCCCTCCCCTCTGGTCAGGAATAATATCTGTAGATTGTGAGGGAGGCTTTTGTTGGCAGCCCTGTACATCATCTGCACTGTGCGGTATTTTATTAAGTCATATAATTTGAGTATTTTTGATTTGATAAATAGTTGATTTGTATGTTCTCTGTAACTGGCATAGTGTAGAATTTTCAAGGCTCTGTTTTTGGAGTATAAACAGGGGATAAGTAGTGGTTTTGTAAGTGTGTCCCCAAACCTCTGTACAGTATTGCAGGTGTGGAGAGACTAGTGCACAATACAACAAGTATAGTGCCTTCTGGTTTAATAGTTTTTGTGCCCTCCACAAAACTATCTGTATTGACTGAGTTTTACGACACTCTTTGTCTTTGAGCAAGGGGCCATGTGTTCTCATGATAACATTTCAGCCTAAACTAATCTAATTTAGGCTCTGCTAAAACTGTAGTGTCACTGTTTGGAAAGTTCAGAGAAAGAGTTGGACCAGTAGCAGGTCAGTTCAGAGAGTGAGGGCACATGTAAGCTGTATTCAGGTAACAGCAACAGTGTGAGTATTATGAGACCCAGATTGGAGTTTGATTGAAAACAGTTAATAGATCGATAGAATAGATAGAATAGATAGAGTTAATAAATCATTTGTATGTCATTTAGACTAGGCTGTGCTAGTCCGCTAGTCTACATGCTGATGTGTGTGAGTGAATTGGTGTGAATGAGTGAATTAACAAAAACTGTAGTGTAAAGCAGCTTTGAGTGATCAAGACTAGTAAAGCTCTATATAAATACAGACCATCTTATCATTTTTCAAAACATTTTTTTTTACCTTATCATATATTACATTACATGTCATGTCATTTAGCAGACACTTTTATCCAAAGCTACTTACAATGGAATTGAGTACAATCAGCCAGGGGTGGAGTCGAACTTGCGACCATGAAGCCTTTCGCACACAGGGTACCGGTCTTAACCACTGAGCCACTCAACCCCACGTCATCATATATCCCATACATCATATACATACCTACTTAACAGATCACTTCGGTCCCAAAATACAGGCTTACTTGTATCTCCCAGAGTCTGTAAGAAGAATGGGAGTCAGAGCTTATCCACTGATGCCTACTCTTTGCTCATTGTGTTAATTGTTGGGTTTCTCTGCTCTCTATAATATTATAATGATTTTTGCTGTACTATGCACAGAGCCTTGAGATAATGTATGCTGTGATTTGACGCAATTCAAATACAATTTAATTGAATTGAAGTTGTAATAACATTTACTATCTTGTGATTTCAGCATAGATTAGTATGAACATGGTTTAAAATTTGGTACATTTCAAAGCTCTGTCAGAGTTCAAATGATGCTGCATGCTAGCCTCTTACACAAAAGTAATGTGTCACAGACTGACATTTTCCTGCAGGCATTATTTAAATGTTAGCTTACACAGCTTGATGTTTGAATCTAAAGGACACAAACAGCAAAAGTTGAGAAATAAAAACTTTTCCATCCAGGAGCAGAACATTCCTCTGTATCCTTTTTTCCACAGATGACATAACCTGCTGTAGAGGTCCTGAGGCTAAACTGAGCTGGAGCTGTGGGCAGCACTGCTTTTAGCATTTGACAAACGTAATGTGCCTGATTTATTGCTATCAAGAAGAACACCATGCTGGCATCTACTGTGTAAAGTAGCTAGAGAGTAGTTAGCTTTGCTGAGCATTAAAAATCAAAGCAGATGGAAACAGTGGCACCACTGGATGAACCAAATCACCCTACTTTGATGCACCAATACAATGTGAAGCACTTGTTAATGTATGAACATTGCTTTACAAATAGAGCAAAGCAATTTTAGTTTGACTGATTAATTAATTGAGAAATTAGCATGTAGTCCTTTCTTGCCCACTTACTGCCAAGCCCCCTCCCTCTTTGCCCAGTCTTGTTCACTCAGGTTGGGCTCGTATGAGCCGTATTCACCCACTCTTCTTGACTACTTATTCACCATCAGAACATTCTGTCACTGGTGAGTGACTTCATTTTTTTTGCTTTAGTCTCTTTAGCTCAAACAACAGATGTGTAAGATGCAAATATAGCATGAATTGCATCATGATTATGTAACGGGTGGGGTGTGTTAACGATACTGAAAGGAAATTATTGAAATGGGTGCAGGTTCTGGGTGATATTGACGCTTATGAACAGAGAGCAAAACAATAGATGGCGGTGCACACAATCATTTAATGCAAGTTATTTTTTTACAGGAGTCAACAATGCAACTCTATAAATGGGCTTAACCAGGTAAACGCATTAATGTCCATTAAAAGAGACGTCTGTTTCTGTGTCTTAAAAGATTGTCAGCCCGGGACAATTGCGTCACATGGGTCCAGAGGAGGTTTCTCTGGCCTCCTGGCTATTCCAGCGTCCCGGAAGCCACCTGGAGAACACAAAATAACTACTAGTCCCGGTCTCTGGTGTTCTCTGCTGCCACACACTTCGCCTCGCCACTCTCTTCCCCCCGTTCGTTGTTCTCCTTCCAGTTAAAAACCCTGTTCCTCCGCTGTTGATTGGTTTCTGTTGAGGAGAAGGGCAGAACTTCCAGGTGCAATACATTCTCATTCTAAGGTGTGTTCACAGGCAGTGGGATACTTCTAAAACATGCAATAAAAACTAAAAAACACAGTGATGAATAAAACCATGCAAAAACTCTTAAAATATACAATATTAAAATATACAATAATAATCAATAAAACCAGTCCCAACTTCCATGTGACAATTACACTCTGTCCAGGCTCGTCAAGATGAGATAAGTGTCTGCAGAAGCTCATATTTATGCAGAAGGGAAAACGTTGTGTCTGTGTCGTGATGGACAGGGTTTTGAAATTGACTGCAGTGAGGCCAAGTGAGGCTGAATGGAATCCCCAGAGCATCTGCCCTGACCATCCACTGACTCCAATTTAAACCTGAATTCTGTGACAATCCCAGTGGAGCACAGAGACATGTCATTGACCTTCTGCCAAAAGAACCATTAAAAAAAAAAAAAAAAAAAAAAAAATGTGTTCCCCTTTAAAATTGCATTTTGTTTGTTTCAAAATAAGTACATGATATTAGAAGACTCTGGATATTACAACAATACCACATACATATGGAGTTAAATTTCACCCATCAAGGTGTTGTTCCCTGTCTGTCCTCTTCTTGTCTGCACCTTTGTATCTCCTTCTTGTTTCCAATCTCTCATCTCTTCAAATCTCAAAAATTTCCTCCCCACTTCTTTCCGCTTTCTGATTCATCGTGTCCATGTCACGTCTCCTCTTCCTTCTTCAGCCCTCCCTCTGTTCATGGGTCACATCCATCCAAAGGATTTTTAACCTTTCTCTGATCTGCTTATCACTTTGAATCCTCTTCATCCTTTTGATTCTTTGATTTGCCGGTGTGTAAGTAGGGGTAACATTTTAAAGCAGCTTTGGCAAACCATCAGTTGCACATCACAGATTGTGTGTGCGACAGGAGGAAACAGTCAGATAGAAATGGTGATATCATCTTAAATCATTAGATTTAAATTTAAGTCAAGTATGAGGGTGGATATTCAGCAATCTGTTCAATGTTTGCAGTCATGTATAGATTTCAGTAACTTTGACATGATCTCAATGGTGACGTTGTCTAAAAACAGGGGTGTTTCCCCCCTCGATTGTTTCTAATGTGTGAACACAGTATCCCACAATGTTTTTTCGGCACAAATCAATTGCTACATGAAGAGATTGTGCACAGTCGACCCACAAACTAAGATATATAACCAAGCAGCTTGACTGATGTGTCTTTGGAATACAAACTGGCATTATATGCTTCCCATGGCTGAACAGAAGATAATTTAGCTTGTGGTTCAAATCCCTGCTAGGTCAAGGGCTGGGGTACCACTGAGCAATTAACAATTAACAGTTAGCAATCACCATTGCATTAATTGGACACTCTAAATTGACCCCAGCCACTGGCGACCTAGGGCAACCCCTAGAAAGGGAGAGGCCAATCGAAAAAAAAGAAAACAAGCATAAAGCAGTTTACTTGTTAGGTAAATGCATGTATGTACTTAATGGTGTACATATATGATGTGAATAAATCCCTCAGGTCTGAACAGGGTCTTAATGGGTTATCATGGCTGCCACTTAAACATGCCTAGGTAATTATTTTTAGGAACTGTCTAAAGCAAAATAGGTTATTTGATCACAAGTAGATTTCTATCACAGCTGTGGTCTGAAAAGATGGGTCAAAAACACACACATGTGACCTCAGTGATTCTCAAGGTATTAACAACCTTTTAAAAGGCCCAAGACATTTCAACAGCTGAATTCAAATTTGAATTCAAAATAAATCCACCTCAATGACCTTGCAAGTCCTGATGCATTTGTACTAAATTTAGAAATGCTTCACAGATATACTGCATGTGGCACAGTGAATTATTTTGACTCCTTCTTCTTTGCATATGTCTCTTTGCCATCAGTCTCTATCTTGGCTTACCACCATCTTCTTCTTTGGTATGTACTACCCCTCTGATAGCAAACATACCTAATGATCATTTGGTCTGGTTGTGTGACTGAGCATGATTGTGTGATCCTGATTCCTCTTCATACACACTACTGTAGTCCAAGAAGCAATTATTCACAGGGGATAGCCACCAACACGTTGCCCTTCTTCAGTGTAATGAATTCTGTGAGGATATATAATATGATTGCCCTCTCACATGTGCATGCTCAAATAAAAGCCATATGGGTGGAAATCAAATCATCTATGCATCCTGGTTTATCATAGATTAGTGATATAATAACAGGTGTTAATATCTTCTGGTGGCTTTTTGATGGACTGAAAGCTTCCATCTTCTTTAATCTATCATTTTATCCTTCATCTTAAAAAGAGCTTTGTTTTTTCTGATCTGGCTCCTCATTAGCATTCACAAACACCATTTTCTTTAATCGTGTCTGGTGTAGATTTACAACAAGCACTCGGCAGGTGGTGACTAATTAGCGTTTTATGAATCCTGGTGCTGCTTAATGCTTATAGTGAATGGTATCAAAAATATTTTTTCTTTAAATACTGCAGATCTTTTCACTGTCTTTTATTTTCTAAGATAAACTCTTGTATTTGTGAATACACTTTTATTTATTTAGCTTTATATATTTTGAATGATTGTGTGTGATGTATTCCATGTTGTGGGAGAAAGGTTATGGCGTTGCTCTGATGCCAGCATCAGAGCATCTACATACAGATGCTTGTCCCAATTTTTTATTCTTGGGTGGGGGTTTTAACTGCATGGAAAATGCAATCATGCCGAGGCTCATTCAGCCTCTCAGCCTGCCTTAAAGCAACTGGTCCACTCTCATGGCCTGGTGGATGTTTGAAAGAGAATACACCCAGACTGCAGACAGTGCACCTGCTCCCACTTCAGAGAGAGTAAGGTGACAAAAGGGCAGGAGCTCACGGAACCGGGCCAGAAAAAAACAAACAAAAAAGTCTTTACTAATTTATCTGACGCAACATACATCGAATTCATTGAATCAAATAACGTTGCAATGTGTAAGATTTAGAAAAGGCTGCAACTAACAATTATTTTCTTATTTGACTATTCTGTCAATTACTTTCTTGATCACTTGATTTGTTTTTGGTCCACCATGTTTCCAAAACCTTGGAATTATGTTCTAAAATGTCTTGTTTGTCCACAAACAAATTATTCAGTTAGTCAGTTATTACATTGATAAATGGGGGAAAAATAAACTAGAAAATATTCACATTTAAAAAGCTGAAAAATCAGTTTTCTAAGTAATAAAAAACGCCCAAACCAATCAAATGAGTTGTATAATTTAGAAAATAAGTTTAACACATCATTATTACATCTCTAGAGAACTGTACCTATTCCTCGACATTTTGACAGAATTAATAAATCATGAAACATGGTCACATATACAGTAGGTAAACCTGGTTTTTATTTGTTTTATTCTTGTTTAACCATTGGCTCATCTGCTCTGTGATCACATTACCCGCCACTTCTGCAGCACTTTCCAAGCCCCATTTCTCTCAGTGCCCTAGGTGGCTTCACTATCAACAACTGATTTAATAAAGTTAACTAAAAACATTGGTATTATTATGTCTCTGTGGTTGCTGAGCTTGATGTGTTATAAAGCTGGATGTTAGGAACAGTGAATACACTGCTTGGACCCAAATGCATGAGACAGGAGGCACAATGAATGATTTCAACAGTCTTTATTTTTCCCTTGAAAAAAAGCAGGCAAAATCAAAATAACTTCTTCACAGAAGGAAAAAACTAAACTTGACTATACTCTGACAAAAACAAAATTGCTTCTTCACAGAAAGAAAAACTTAACTAGACTTGACTTGAATCAAAAGGTGAAACAGGCTTGGACTCTGACATGTTCTCTCGAAAGCATAAATGACGCACTGGAAAAAAACAAGGGACTATATATACACTAAATAGGTGAGAGGGAATCAAGGACAGTTGTGAGTGATTACTAAAGGATTACCAGGTGAAGTGCATGAGGGAATTAGGGAAGATGTATCAAAACAACTGAGGAAACGAAAGTGACATGAACTTAACTTAACTTGACTTTAAACCTAAACTAACACAATACCTGAACTAAACCAGACAAAAACAATAACAGAGCTGACACTTCGTGACAATGGAACTACATAAAGAAAAAAAAATCTTATATATACAGTGGAGGAAATAATACATCTGTATGCATTTGCAGAGCGGAGGTACTAGAGGTTCCTATGGTCTGTCCAGATAATAAAGGATTGGAGGACCCCTCCAGCCAGTGTGTCCACTCCTGCAATGCAGAGACCACGGCCAAAAGTTGCTGGTTTCCCACGTCATAATTCATCTCAGCCAGGGTGAGCCGTGAATAGAAGGCACGGAGTGAAGTTTCTGGTCCAAAGGGTTGCTGGGACAGCACCACTCGCAGGCAGGAGTTGGAAGTGGGTTTGACTGGGTTTGGCTGGGATGAGGAATTCCCCTTTTTTTAGCGTCACATAAAGTTTGTTTTCCAGGAGTTTCTGCAGTACAGCCCTGACATGCACTCTATGTTTGTATGTTGCGGGACAAAATGTGGATGTCATCTAAGTAGACGAAAATAAACTTGTCACATATCACATATCACATAACACATTGTTCAAAAGAGCTTGAAAAACTGTGTGAGCGTTGGTGAGACTGAAAGTCATGACAAGGTACTCAAAGTGACCGAGTGAGGTTTTGAATACGGAAGTAAGGATCTGGTGGTTAACTGTCAAACGCTGCAGAAAGGTCCAAGAGGATGAGCACAGAGGAGAGAGAGGCAGCCCTGGCAGTGTGCAGTTGCTCAGTGACAGCAAGAAGTGCAGTTTCGGTCGAGTGACCTGCTTTAAAATCAGACTGAAGAGGATCGAGAAGGTTGTTCCGGTGAAGGTGGGACGAGAGTTGATTAAAGATAGCACGCTCCAGAGTTTTGGAGAGAAAAGGAAGAAGAGAGACAGGTCTGTAGTTATTTACTTCAAGGGTGGGTTTTTTAAGGAGGGGGGTCACTCTGGCCTCTTTAAGAGAGTCCGGAAAGCAACCAGATGATAGAGATGTGTAAATGAGATGGGTGAGGAAAGGAAGAAGATCAGAAGCAATTGACTGAAGAAGGTGAGAAGGGACAGGGTCAAGGGGGCAGGAGGTGGGGCGGGCAGAGGTTATTAGGGAAATAACTTGATCATGAGATAGAGGGGTGAAAGAGGATAGAGAAGGAGATGAATTTGTGGTTGGTAGAGTGGTAAAATCAGGAGGTGGGGTTGAGAAAGAAGTGTGACTTTACCTGTCACACTTAAGTGCGTAGAGTAGGTTTGTAGGAACTGGAAGAAAAAAGCCAGTTACAATAGCGTGGCTAAAGTCTACACATTTGTTCACTTGCAAGTAATGCCTTCTTCATAACACTTGAGAGCTGCAAGTAAAAAAGATCTCACTGAAACATTTATTGAACTTAGAGCTTTAATGAGGGAGAAGGTTTGGTGAGACATAACCACACTGCTCTCAGTGGAACTGTGTGTGTGTGTGTAAGAGAGAGAGGGAGAGAGATAGTGGAGAGCAAGTTTCCTGGCTGCATAAATGAACAAATCATGCAAAATTCATTGGCAGGGGAAAATGTGACAGTGCTGTCAAGGGACAGGGGTTGAGAAAGGATGAGAGCCATAGAATGGGATGGGGGAGATGAAGAGGAATGGATGGAGGATATTGTGGGTGGAAAAGGCACAGGAGGAATGGGTGACAGATCAGGAGGAGGGGGTGGAATAGATAATACATGAAGTGCAAGAGAAAGGTAGAGAGCAAAGAAGTTGACCTGCTTGAGCAAGAGGAACAGAGTAAACATCTGAAATGACATCCTGGAAGCAAGGCACCAGTGTTTTTACATTGTGAAAATAATTAAGTCTGAACAAACTGGAATCTATCAGATAAGTATGACTTAAACCAGCAGAGGGCAGCACCTGTGATCACAAGAGTCTGTTCCAGTCTCTGCAGTACAATAGAATATCACGATCAATGGTGTCAAATGCAGCACTAGACTCTCAAGCTCACAGGTAAAGTGACTAGAGCATTATCTGAGTTACTGACTCTAACTAGTGTTGTTTCTGTGCTATGATGTCATCTAGAAACCTGACTGGAAATCTTGAGAAACAGGCTGTTTCTGCACAGATATTCACAGATATTCAAGTGCAATTCAATGATAAACACTAACTACCGGTTTCTGTGATTTCCAAAAGGATACGGCTTTCAAAAGAGAAATATCAAGGTAGGTGTTTGGGGTTGATTGATAGTCTGGTATTAAAAATGGCTGCTTGTCCTCCTCAGCCTGAGCCTCTGGGAAGTATTAGTATGTGTGGGTGAGTCAACTCATTTAAACTAACATAATCTTCTTCATGTAACCAAGTTTCAGTTTCACAGAATAAATCAATATGATTGTCTGTAATTAGATCAGATTTTGAGGAGGATGATATTATATTTAGTCCACATTTAAATTAGGTATTCTTTGAATCTGTAATATTATTGGTGTTGATTGTTACTAGATTAGAATGTCTAACTCCTCTTCTGCTTATTGTTGATTTATTTAATTTAGTAGGTTGGGGGAAAAACACAGTCTGACAGACATATTTACACACATACCAATCACACATACATAGTGAAGAACAAAAAACATAACATAGCACAAGTTAGAATCAAGAAATAGTTGGTGATAAATATGATATTGCACAGTTATGTATATGTAAGGTGTGTGATTTGAGTGCAGAGTTCATTGTGGTAATGGCTTTGGGATAAAAACTGCTCACCAGTCTTGTACTCCATGGTTCGATGGATTTGTATCTCTTTCCTGAGGTGACAAGTTCGAACAGTTCATCTGCTGCAGGCTGATGATACGAGTGCTTTTTGATGCTTGATGGCAGCAGGTGGTGTAGATGTCTTCTCAAGTATGTAATTGTGCATTGGTGATTTGCTCTGCAGTTTTTATGACTCAGAGCAGAACCTTCTTTTCAGCTGCTGAGCTGTTGATGTACCACATGAGTATCCTATAAGTCAATACATTCAATAGAGCAATGATAGAAAGAAGCCAGAAGCGGTTGTGACAGCTTGATCTTCCAGAGAATTCTCAGGAAGTTTCCATTCTTTAAATTGAACTACTGCTGTAAAATGAACACTTGGAAATTACTTGAAATACTCCAAATATAAAATACATTTAGACTTCTACTATGCAGGTTTGAAACCCCCCCAAAATACATGGCAGCAGAATAAGATATCATCATACATCATCCATCATTCTCTTTCTATCAGACAGTATTTGCTGGGCTTTGTACATTTCTGTTATTCATGTGTTCTTATTTTTGCTCCAAAGATTTCATACTTAACTGCACATCTTCCAAACAGAAAATTATTACTTATTACATAATGCTGCTCCATACTTTAAAAATGTACACTCTGATAATGAAAAAAAGAATTATTCTAGACTCCTTCATGCCTTTGAGACATAGACCATGTGTGTTCAAACACATTTTGTAATGACTTAATTAATTAGCTGATGATCATGTTATTGTAATCAGCTACTTTTAATATGTCACAGTAATTATGGATATGAGGCAACGAATGTGCCTCACGGGGGTAATGAACTTCAGCAGCAGGATATGAAGAAAAACAAGTTACACAGGAGAGCCGTTGTGCTTTTAACCGGAGTAAATGTAAAAACCATTAAAAACGACTAGAAACACAAAGTTAGTGGATTACATATCGATTCACATGCTGTTTGAATAATTACATAAATAATTAGAGCAAGAAGTGAAGCATTTGTCTTCTTCATTCTCCTCATTGAATATATTTCAGGCCTGCTCAGCAATATAACTTTGGTAAATGCAAAAGAAAAATGCTTTTTTTTTTTTTAACTGCTGCTGATGATGATGAAGTTATGGATTTGTGTACATCTCAGCTGTACAATGTGCAGCAGGACAAAGTCAACCAGTGTTCTCACAGTAAAAAAAAGTATATGTATAGGGAACAGGTATTTCAGGTCTATGTGTCAGACTAATGAAAACTGAGAAACAGCCTAGGCCTCTTTGATTAACAAGATTCAAAATTGATCTCGACTGCAACTCAGTTCACCACAGCATGGTTTGGAACAATACACTCCATGTGGCTTGTATGGCCACCACAATATGTGTGGGCTGGATGGTGACAGCTGGTCAGCTATGTAAACGTGTGATATCATACCAGTGTGACATAGTTAAAAGCTGCCAATACATTCCCCAAACAAGAGGGAAGCAACACAGCAAACAAACAGTAATAATGAAGGACATCAAGCATGTGTATTCTTTGTTCTTGGCATGTGGCAGTCTTACACCAAAAGAAGACAAGATTTGTTTAAGAAGAAGTGACGAGTCAAGCTCTACTCTTTAGAACCTGGACCACTGTGCTTAGTAACCCAACAGAAGTCGGCCAACAACTGAGATGATACTGATCAGTTGTTTTGGTACCTTCTCAATATTTGAGAAGTATGTACCACATTGAGCAGAATTGTACTGCTTGGTGGAAATGGGGGCTTGAGACATGCAATACACAATAAAAAAAAATAACTCATACACCACACTTCAACAAACCTGAAGTGTGGGCTTTAATATCTTAAGCCAAAGTTGAAAGGAGAATGTGAAGGGTTTTCCTCCCACACGCTGTTACAGCTAGGTCATCATCTGATGTCTTTGTTGTTTACACACAATGAAATTTAAAATCCCTGTCCCTAAACAATGTGATAAGACACCCCATTTCACCCCTTAAATACAGTATAAAGTGTGCATTACACTGCATGTGTAAGTTGTTTTAAACGAAGAATGACACGAGAATCACTTCTACCTCCCTTCTAAGACCCTTTCAGGCTCTAGCAAACAATCTCAAACTTGTGAACTCTTTTTAAAAAAGCTGCAATAACTTTTGTTGTCACAACAAAAAGTGACAAGGACTCCAAACTAGATGTTAAACTTACAAATGTATTATTCGGCTTTTTTCCTGAGAAATATCTGATGTCTGGCACAACAACACTGATCCTTGACTTTGTCCACTGATAATTCAAGTAAGGTTATTGAAGTGAGACAGCTGCTGACAAAAGGAAGAAGCATTGCTTTGTGCAATTCTAATATGACTGGAAGGCCAGAAAAGCCAGACCATAAAAGGGATATGGAGGTGCAGATGGCTGATATTCAGACAGATGGATGGTCTTTCCGATCAGCAATGAAACTTGTTTGTTGTTGAGCTCAACTATTCTTTTTTTGGTATGCTGAGTAGCACTTCCCAGCAACCTATAGGGCTTAACAGGTTCAGTATTTTACAGTTTGTGTTAACTTTATTCAGTGCAAGTTTCCTAATGATCAATTTAAGCAATCAGAAACATCAACCGACAGGTACATCAGTTGGTTGTTGGGCTGCAGGATCCAGATTAACTTTAGGCTATTAGTAGTAGTAGTAGTAGTATTTATCATACTACTACATTTTTGCAACAATTCATGCTACTGCTTGTTCAAGGTTCACTTTATTGTCATTCTTCACCTAAACAAATAATACTAATTAAGAGCATAATAGATAATGAATAAAACCCAGTTAAATATATATAAAACCAAGCATCATGTTTAAAAAAGAGAAAGTTTATCAAAGTGTGAAAAGTGCAGGAGACCTTAAGGCAAGGAGTTCACTGAATTCATTTGTCTCAGGGAAGAAACTGCACCTCACTGTACCTTCTTTATGTTGTTAGCTGTGTTTGTGGTCCACAAGGTCACTGGAAATGTGCAGGGGGTGGAGTGGCTCAGTGGTTAAGACTGGTACCCTGTGTGCGAAAGACATCATGGTCGCAAGTTCAACTCCACCCCTGACTGATTGTACTCAACTCCCTTGTAAGTCACTTTGGATAAAAGGGTCTCCTAAATGACATGTAATGTTTTAGTTTAATTTAACAAACACAACTTCAAACATTGCAACTTACACCCCTTAACTACCTAACTAACTAACCCTTATTCTACAAGCAACATGAACAAAACCCAGTTACACCCCAGAAACCAAGCAAAAGCTCCATGGCTGCTTCTTCCTTGTTTGAACAAGCTTTATTCTGCACAAAGGGGTTTTGGATCCTCAGTCCATGTCAGCTCTCAGTCACTTCTCAACTGTCTGCTCCCACTGCTGCTCTGCAGTGAATCTGTGAGACCAGGGGCCCGTTTCAGAAAGCAGGTTCAACAAACTCTGAGTTAAAACCTTAACTCTAGGTTGACCAACTCTGAGCTATCAAACTCTTAGTTTTTGGTTTCAGAACAGCTGATCAGCATTAGTTCAATCAACTCTGAGTATGTTCACTATGAGTTAAGCAAGTGCGTTGGGAATAAAAAAGCCTTCATCAATGGAGCTCTGATACTACGATTCACCATGGCAACAGGTAAACAAATAGCACAGCCTCCATTTTAATCAAGTTGAGCAGAAATATTAACGCATGCCAATTACCATGACAATTTTAGTGACTGTGTTGTAAAAGATACAGTGAGAAACATTAGTTGCATATGCTGAAATAAGCATTTTTTGCTTGCATTAAATTCAATTCTAATAATTACAGGTCTACCCATGGAGTCCGCCCATGATGTCAATACTTCAATCCCGACAGTAAAATGTTGAGGTCACCCATATTCTAAAGCAATTTTCCAGGTGCATTTACAGAAATTATACCTTTATAGCCCTCAATTTGATTAAACTCAGACAAGTTGGGTCCCTCAATACACATTGCAAAGAAGATGTAGGCACACAAAATAAAATGAAAATGAGATGTATTAAATCCCGTGAAAAGAAGGCACATTTCTTTGAAAGCAAGGTCATTTAAGATATGAAGAATATGCCTATTGCTGTTGCTTAGCTACATATATAGGATTATAATAGATAATAGAGCCATAATCTACACAGTGCAACTCAGAGCATACACGGGCTTCTTATCACTCTGTCTTAATAGGCTGTGTTGCATTTTACTGTGCCAGAGTCAAATTTGTGGACAGCCATTTTTGTGAGGGATATAATTATGGCAAAAAATTAACTGCTTTAATGAACTTCCTTTACTATAACAATGACAGAGTTGAGTATGATATTAACCACATTTACATAGGTTGTAGCTTGTGACCATGCATCACAATTGAAATACAAGCTGTAAGCAGGCAACAACAGCTGCAGGCCAACCTGTTTCATGGTGTCATACCCAAAGTCAATTAAGTTATTTTCATAAATAATAATAATAATAATAATAATAATAATAATAATTGTACTTGTACAAATGCTGATAAATATTTGTTCACAAAGAATGTGGGGTCACATGGTTGATGTAATGGTTAGGAACATTTGTGCACGGAGTTCAGTTTCCATGAAGTTCAGACTTCAGTTTCCTCCTACAGTCCAAATACATGCACATTTGGGCAAACTGGACACTAAATTGAAAAGTGTGAATGGTTGTCAACCTAACCTAATCCCCATATTGTGTTTTTGGACTGTGGGAGGAAACCAAAGAACCCGGAGAAAACCCATGCACACTCGGAGAAAATGCAAACTCCATGCAGAAAGAGCCCTTGTTCCAACCGGGGCTCGGACCCGGGTCTTACCACTACACCAACCCTGTGACAAGAAACCAATTAAATTCTTGCTAATAACGTTGTCGTCCAACAGTAACAAATAAGCCCTGCTGCTTTAATCAAGTGTCATCTTCCCACTTTGAAAATGTGGAGGCAGTGAAGCTTTAAGAACTAACTTTGTGGTTCAGTTCACCAGGAGGTGACATTATTATATGTAAAAGAAAAAAGCAGATTCCTCCGTCTCATGACTCCACTAGTGAGAAGGCTTATGTAATATTTGATGTGTTGCATACTTAACATTAATGTATGCTGATTATCCAGTATGCATAACCATAACCTCCTCCCATATGAGAATGTGTGTGAAGTTGCCATATGAGGTTATTACCACACATGGCTGTTTGACTTGGAAATGTCTTTCAAGAGAGATTATGCAACCTAGCGTCAGGGACAGGAAGAGAAGCTGTCCTTTGAGCAAACTGCTTTAATAGTAATACATTAGTTTTTGTCTAGATTAGACCTGAAGTTAGATTGGAGATGTGAACAAGCATCAGGCATGCAATCAACTGCCTATTTTACAGTTTTTCTTCAAACTCATTTGATTTGATTTAGAAGCACAGATGGAAATTACATTTCAATTAACCTTTTCCGGGTGCAAATGAAGTCCAAATTATTGAAAACTAATTTCAAAAATATTCTGAGTTTCATCTGTTTTTGGTTGTTCAAAGGATCTCTTGTTCTTGCGTTGGGATAGAGATGCCAATTTTTCAGAACTGTGCACTGGATTGTCAGATGCAAGTCCGAGGCTGTTTATAAAAGGTGAACATAGTACTTCTGGTTCTTTCGGAAGCCAAATAGAAGGTGAAAACATATTGAGTAGCCACTAGTGAGTGACTCTGCTGGCTGTAAAAAAAAATTAAGTTTGAAGGAAAAAGTTTGTTCATGACGGTTTGAGCGTTTCTTCAGTAGAATATTAGGTCAGTTTTGTAAATGATGTTCCCATTTAGAGGGAAATACATGAGTGGCAGGACATGAGATAAATTGGACAATTTGAGGTGAGCAGACACAGTAGTTACTTCTGAGATGAAGACATGATGCCCACAATAAAAAGAAAGGACCCCAAACCTCATATTAACCTTCTATCTTCTTATGGTTGAGTTTTCATTAACGTCGTTAATCTATGTTAGGTTGGTGTTCATTCAAGTCACATACAAGGATTAAAAATGTTCATGCTGGACGCTGTCTTTTAATAATACACTGCATTTCAGAATGTTATGTGGCCACATTGTTATTAGGTAGCTCAGTATTGTTGTTTTTCTCGTTTTTGTCAGGCTTCCTTCTTCTTACGAACAATAGGTGATGAGTTGATGGTGTAGAAAGAACCCCTCAGACACAAGACTTGTACCGAACAAAAGGAATTTTATTCCTTTTGTCGGTCAAGCATCAGACCGAGCGCTGCAGCAGCTTGGGAGAATGTGTTCCTGCCAAATCTCTGAACAATTCTGCCTGCATAGGAGCAGGTCCATACTTTTAAGGGTTTCTCTGACATCATCATCCTATACTTCACATTTGTCCATTTTAGGTATTCTATCTTCAGTCTAGAAGCCCCCCTCCTAGTGATGGACAGAGAAGATGAACAATGGTGCCCTTCTGTCTGTAGGTACCAGTCTCCGGATATAGGAGGACAGCTGCTCAGAGCATACATCTACTCCTCAATGTAAACATATCGTAAACATGAACCCAAACTCCATCCCATCCTGCTCGAAGCATACATCTACTCTCCAATGTAAACATGTCGTAAATATTAGAGAATCAACAACAGATTTAACCTCGGGACCCCTTATTATATAGGGAGTATCTGAGTTTCTTCAAAAAGCCTTTTCTAGGACTGGCCCAGAATTGACCCGTAAATGTGTCGTAAAAAATGTCCTGGGCCATGCTTGTGGCCCCCATGAGGAATTTCCTGGTTACTTTTCAACTAAAATGGAATACACATCTCTAACTTATTCAAGACAGAATGTAGCTGTGTTAATGTGTTCATCTACATCAGATACTTCATTTTAAAATGCAAATGTTACATACATCGAAACTTGTGTTCGATCACATGATCAACAATCCAACCTGATGTGTTTGAATAATGTGTGAATGACACTTTGAGTATGAAGTATTGACTGATGCTAATGATTTAGGAACTATCTGAGAGTTAGCACATCATCATCATTCAGCTCATTCAGTAAGAGACTGAACCACCCACACTACAGCACAGAGCCACTTAAATGTATTTTATTTTATTTGACATTAGAAATATATATCTATCTTTGGTCCTTCTAACTCTTTAGTATATTACCTTTCTTGTTTTTCATTTTTATGAAATTTATATTATATACAGATTTCAGATATACTGGAGAGTCTTGCATGAGGGCTAAGAACAATCTGGCAAAGGAGTGAGTGTGGAGCTGGTGTATATTAAGAGGGCTGATTGCAGGAGATGAGGAGCAGCTGTGATCACAGGTGATTAGTATTGGCTTGATGAGGAGGTGTGTCTTGGCAGGCAGAGTGGGGTGGAGTCAGGTGAGTGGAAACTGCTGATTGAACCGTGACAGAACCCCACCCCCGCCCCCTCAAGGGATGCTCCTGACGTCCCAAAAAACAACCACGTTGGATGGAGGAGGAGCCCCTAGAACTCCTCAGTGCTGGACTAGTCCATACCCTCAGTAGGCTGGGTGGAGGGGGCCTGGAGGAGGAATTCCTTGTCATCTGACAAGGAAGCATACACATATAAATAAAACAAAATTGTGTAGTGACAAAATGAAAACAAGATAAGGCATGTCAAAATATATAATACATGAATAAAATATAAATGTTACAGAGGACAATAAAATATAATGTATGTAAAGATGCTATCAGGATAAACATGTTTCTGTTTATTTTGCAGATACATATATGACCATGTAGGACTATTGCACAGAGAATTGCACTTGAACTCTAAAACACACATCATGTGTGTATAAAATGACACTGAGAAAGAAAATGACATAATTTACAGAGATGTGGATAAAACCTGGTGGTGTGGATATCAGGAGGAAGACCTGGGGCCAGGCTCTCACTCCTGTTCATGGGGGTTTTAGTGCATTAGAAGTCCTTTTCCTGGCACACAAGTTCACAGATCTTGCTGCTGTGTTTGCAAATTGTTGTACTTCAGCCAGCAGGTATGGAAGTTTGTTGTAATTGGCCAGGTTTTCAAAGTCTTTTGGGGTGTTCAGAGGAAGTACATCTTGGTACAAGTCTCTTGGTACAGCTGGCAGGTTTGTTAGGAAGTGCGGCTCAGTCTCCACAATATTTTGCGTGCAGTGGGTGCACAGTCTGTCCACTTTTGGGAACCAGGTCCGTCTGTGGCTGCCTCTCTCCTCTCGATGGCGAGGCTGTGTTCACTGAGTCTATGCGTGGACACAAATTTCCTCAGTTTTGGATCGGTCACAGTGCTCAGGTGTGTGTCAGACAAGTTTCGCTTCTCTATCGCAGAAACTACCATCTCTGAGAAGCCAATTAAGAGCTTGGGAAAGTTCTTCAACAGCAGCCTAAGGGATACAGCCTCCATCAAGAACACCAGCGAGGAGCTATGAATGGCTGAAGGATGTGGGCAAGACTGGCCTTCGAGGGATAATTCAAGGTGTGGATTTATCAGCATGGGATTCTGCCAAGGATACTGTGGCCTCTGCTCCTCATGAGAATTAGTTCATCATCTGAAATATGACTGAACGGGTTCTGAACGGGTTCTGATTCGACTTATTGTTGTAGGATATTTTGGTAAGAAGCCAGTTTGTGATTTGCTCAGGACATTATGTTCAGTGAGGACAGTGTAGGAGTCTGTGGTTCTCCTAGGTTACTGTTGACACAGATCCTGCTGTAATTGTTGCCGTCATGTTTGTCTCCAGCAGTGGCTGAACAGCATTGAACAGTCCTTCCAAATATTGTGGAATGTCTCAAAACTAAAGCCAATTGTAATTTGAAGTCTGTGAATTGATCATTTCATTAAATATGTCGTCTACACCTCAGGCCGTCTTTGTTTTCAGTGATTTGATTTTATCTGGGAACTCTGTTATTGTAATTGGGGAGTCTAGTGGGTTCTGGTAGTGTTTTGTGTTGTTGTTTTTCTTTCTCTATTGGACCAAAAACAATGTTTAATTTTTCCTGAAATGTGTTTGTTTTTATTGATTCCTCAACACATTAGTGCCTTTTTTGTTAACTGTGTGTATATGCTGTTTTAAAGTTTCACTACAGTAGGCAACATTCATTAAGACATATTCTTCTTCTCTCTCTGTCTCGCCGTCACAGCTCCAAACAACGCATCGTCTTTAATCAATCACTTACCTGTCACTTCGATCCGCGTCAGCTGTTTTTTCCTTCTTTTCATTTAAATCACAAACAACGTTTCAAGTGCAGCTGCAGAGCAAAGACTGTAGGATCACATTAAGGCCTCATTATGCCACACAACATGACATAACAACTTCTGGACAAACTGACAAAAAAAACTGCCGCCTAGAACTAGGTGTCTTTCACCTCACCTTCCTCTCTCTGCCATGTTTCCCAGTTGCCGTGTGCTCTGCTTTTCTCTGCCTGTCCACACTTCCCTTGTCACTCTTCTTCTACGCTCTTGTTTGCTCTTTCCGGTTCAAACCCCCCGTTCCTCCGCTGTTGATTGGTTCCTGTTGAGGACGGAAGGGCAGAACCTCCAGGTGCAGTGCATTCAACATTCTATGTTGCGTTCACAGGCAGTGGGGCATTTCTAAAACGTACAATAAAAACTTAAAACTTAACCCTAACTCTTTTGCATAAAACCATGCAAAACTCTTTAAATATACAATAATAATCAATTAAACCAGTCCCAACTGCCATGTCATGTGACAAATGCCAGTTTTTTCAAATGCAGAAATAAACCACTTTGTCAGTGTTTGTTGTACTGTGCCTTTTCGGTATAAATATTCTCCCAGAATAGTGCATTTTTATTTGATGATTTGATAAGTAGCCTTTGATTTGCCCTAAAAACACCACAACATGCATAACAACGTTTTATAAAAGCTTTTTGTAACATTGACAAAAATTGACCATGAACTCCTGAAGGTACTGGCTAAAAGGAAGTGCTACCCCACAATCATCAGCACTCCTTTGTGGTGTAACCGTCTTCGTCAGAATAGGTGGACCATTTGTCCATTAGTGCTTCAGTGGCTGCTGTAGTACTGAAGATTCTCAAAGGAAAATAATTTTTCTCAACAAACCAGTGTCAAACTGCATGAGCAATAACAACCTGCATTTCAAATGATTTAATTCCCTCCAGGAAGTGTCAGTGCAGCGAGGCCTTGCTGCAGAGTAACACGTTTCTGGGATGTTTAAAGCCGCCCGTATGTGGAGATGAAATTAAATGTCACACTGTCGTTATTCTGCCGTCAGTGCACAGGAGCCAAGTTCAGCCTCACTCATTGCCTCCTCAAAAGTTAACAACTTCACTAGATGAATTAGAACAAGCTTCAATGCAAATATCGTTTTGTAATGAGGTTTCGTAACAGGATCATTCTGCTCTGTTACTGATGCACTGTGGGTGGATAGAGGGGATGTGACACAGCAGGTAAGAGAGAGAGAGAGATGTGCTTAGATGTTCAATGTTTTTTCCCCCTCTGATTGAAACCAACTCTCTGGCTTCCAATTAATTAAAACTCAAAGAGTAAGACTCTGTGACGCAAGCTGAATATGCTCGGAAGCCATGGTGTGTTTCTCCCTTTTCCTAAGCTTGTGAGGCAGCTGGAGTTTTCACATGAGAATGTTTACAGCTTTCCTCTTGTGGCCATAGCACTGGATAATTTCTTTCCTGACAAAGGAGCAACAAAAAGACAGTGGAGGCTTTCGTGTATAAAAAATAAAACACTTATACTCTTACTGTTCTGACTGGCTTCAGCTCCTATGGCAGGAATGTGGTTTGTTTGAAAGTATCTTTCTTTTTTCCAGACTGTTTACAGAAAAGCCTTCACCACATGGATTTTGTTTTACAAACGAAAGACAATTTCTGTCCTTACACCCCGACTTCTCCTGTGAAGTCACAGAAATATACATATGCATATGTATATATACATATACATATACATATGTGTATGTCTATATATATATATACATATATATACACATACATATACATACATAAACACTTTTTTCATCACTTTACAAGGGTATTATTGATAGGCAAAGGCAAAGGTCTATTTGGAGCCCTTAAGATGCCCTAAATCTCCGTCCCTAATGGCATCAACATCTGTCCTTAATAATGGAACATTAAACACTCCTAATCAATACTGAGTGTGTCCTCAGATCCAATCACAGAAACCACAGTCAGAGGTGGGTGAGGACACAGGTGACCACATTCCTGAGCTGCATGAATGTATTTTCTCCTCAGGACACATTAAACACCACTTCTCACCTCCAGTTTTTCATAGAAATCAGCTCCCATGTGTCAATTTATTTTCAGCCACCTACAGAATTTTCATTTATGAAGAATACTCTTGACTGAACTTATTTGTTCTAATAGTTGTAATCTTGTTTCAACAACAAGACTAGATCTTTATTTCCCTCATCTTATCCTCGCTCATCTCTCTCTCTCTTGCACTGACACTTAAATGCACACACACATCTTGACACTCACACAATCAACAGTCAAGATGTGGATGGGATTGGCGTAAAGGGTGGCAGAAGACACATCCACAACACATGTAATGCCAGCTATGAGCAGTTGTACTTACTGCTGATGTGATCAGATCACTGAAGACGGATGTTAATCTACACAAGAAGTCATAGCGTATGTGGATATAAAGAATATGTTGTGGCCAGAAACTTTTTGATTACTGTATGCTAGCTCACCCGCCTCGCCCGAGACGAGTCAGATTACTGTTGTATCATCTTTGAACTTTACAATCTTATTGCTGAAGTGGGTGGAAACAGCATCCTCCGTGGATCTCTTTGCTTTGTAAGCAAATTGAAAGGGGTCCAGGTCAGCTGGCAGGCAAGAGATGATATGACTCCGCACCAATTTCTCAAAGCACTTCATGATGACCAGTGTAATTGCCACTGGGCGGTAGTCATTTAGGGTGGTAATGCAGGTTTTTTTTGGCAGGGGGACTATGGTGGAGGTTAAGCTCCTCTGCCAGAGAAGAGTCCCCCTCAGCGACCGAGCACCATCATCTCTGGCAGGTTTAGTTTTTTAGTAGTGCGCCCTCAGCCACAAAATCCCTGTTCTCATCAGAAAATATTTGAACCAATTTCCAGAAACGCAGACCACACACACGGATACGAAAAACTACATTGCATTGACTTCCATTTATTTGAACAGTCTAATCACTCAACCAGTTCCTCTGAAGATACGATCTTGTTAAAAAACATTTTAAAATGTCTCCATATTTTTTTTTTAATTCTACTGTCTCGTCTCATCTCTCCATCTCACTTTCTTATAAGCTCTCTCTCTCTCTGTCCATTTCCGTCATCACAAAAATCGAGCAGATTACAAAACAGACTGATTACAAGACACGTTCTGTCTCTAGATCTATAGATGATTGTGTTTTCCAGTCATGTGTTTTGAGCAGCTTTTAAGCCCCAGGAGTGGAAAACTTATACATGCTTCATTATCCTCCAAAATATGAAGCTGTAGGTCACATAACTCATAAAACATTATTATCTGTTGGGTTTTGTACCACTGCACAAGAGTGTAAAGTTAAATAACCACAGTGAAAATGGTTGACTTTTGTGGCTCTGTGAGCAATGGCAGGTTTGAAAAAGGAAGAGCAAATGAATCAGTGTTGCACTCTTCTAAAAACATATCCTTCTGTACACTGCAGCCATTTGTCCATGCTGAAGGAATGCATTACTCTGAACAACAGTTTGCAGAACATCCTCCTGTGCCCATTCACTGCTGTAGCATCGCACACATCTCCAGTAGGTATTCATGCAGAGCCTAATTTATAAATAAGTATGCACATTCCTTTTCAAGCGAGTGCACACTAATATTTAGACAGTTTCACAGAAGAACATATTAATTCTTCTTTAAGTTGTCTTGAGTATTCAGCCCCTCCAAGTCAATACTTTTTAGAACCACCTTTGGTTGCATTACAGATGCAAGTCTTTTGGTGTGTGTTCCCTTTCTTTTTTGCAAAATAGCTCAAGCTCAGTCAGATTACATGGAAACAGCAACAGATTCTCAACCATTTTAGCTCTGGCTGTAATTTTAGGGTTGTTGTCCTGCTGCATGGAGAACCTCTGCCCCAGTCTTTTGGAGACTCAAACCGGTTTTCTTCAAGGGTTGCTCTGTATTTGGCTCCATCCATCATCCCCTCAACTCTGACCATCTACCCTGACCCTGCTGAAGAAAAGCATCCCCTTATCATGATGCTGCCACTACCACGTGTCACAGTAGGAATGGTTTTGCTGAGGGTGATTCCTCCACACATAGTGTTTTGTATTAAGGCCAAAATGTTCATCTTTGGTCAGTGCATATAATGTTAAGGTGGATGATGGCTAATTCTCTGCAATCCCACCATCCCTTACTATGGCATGTTAGTGGACACATGTGATTGACAGCAGGTATCACCCAGTAGGAGCCTGTTCTGGAGGCTTTCAAAAGTGATTTCAGATTCTTATGGGTGATGACCAGACGGTGAAGTCACGTAGTTACATGGTAATAGACATTGACACATGACATGCTGCCACAACAACTGGAATTTATCTTGTGGTATAAAACGTCAGACAGGAATATGAGTGTGAACCCAGCAGTCCAAATTATTTGAACAGTTACATGTTTTTTCTCACCAAATGGAACATTTTGCTCAAACCAAACACATTTGTTTTCTTTGAGGTTCATGCAAATTAGCCTTGTGTTCCCTCCTCCCCTCTCTCTCGAAAAAACAACAACACTGTTTAGAGGGTTAACAATGAGAACCGAACCTGTGGCAAAACATCCATGTTGTGAGCAAACTCTCTCTCACACAGTCAGAATACATTTGTGGATCTTGCAACCTTTTGGGTTGATTTAGTTTTCATAGCCAACAGTAAATTCGGCTTATTCTAAAAAGAAAATGTGATTGCTGGCAGCTCAACCATGAGGTGCTAAATTCAGCTCATAGGAAGAGAGAGGAAGGAAGTGGAAATAGACGCTGTGCTTTGTGCAAAAATGTTTCTACAATATAAATCAACAAAGCATGAAATGTCAGTATAGTTAATATATTGCTATAGGGAACTTAAACAGTCTACTGACATACATTTTTCCAAACATTATCTCTGCAAAAGCTTGATGTGAATGGTGGTTTCATTTGTGGTTGTGATTGTTTTGTAGGAAATTTTCATAAATGACTATTTTAAGAATGCTTCTTTTCTATCACCTTTGTTTTTCTCAGTGTACACCAATGAATTCACAATCCATCCATCACTAAAGTTTTAATTAAAAAAGTGCAGATCATATTGCTATGATCAGTCTCCTACTGAAAGGAGACAATGTGGGTGAAAGAAATGTTGAGATTTTTCCTCCAAAGGAAACTTAGCCAGAAAATTCTTGAGATAGTGAACACAACTCTGGTCGAGAGCGCTGTGTCTGTAACCATAGTGGCTTCGAGTATAAAGAAAATGTGTCCAGAAGTATTAACACTTTAACAAAATCAGATATAAAGATTTACAGGTGCAGCTAAGTGACAGGTACCTGTTTATGCAAGACATTTCTTGATATAAGTGATCCATCGACATCTTTCACATTCTGAATTTATATTCAGGAAGACATTTTAGTCTCCAATGATACACAAACATGTCTGTAGTTTGGAAGGAGTTTGTCATGTTGTTCTTTGATGATCTTTACCTGCAGGTTGAATTTAAGTTGCATAGAAAACAATTGGCATTAAATGTAAAGTGAGAGTTCATTGAAGACAAACTGAAACTCACTTGTGAGGGCAGTGGCTTGTAAATGTGGCACAGAAGTGCAGGAGGAGATGCAGGCGGAGATGCAGGCGGAGACAGAATGCCAAATAACACAGTCAAGTCAATTGACAAATTTAGATCAATGAATGTCAAATAGTACAATGTAAATCAGGTAATTTGAATGAACAATTAAACAAAGAGGAAGAAAGATGAATTGATGGAAGGAAATGAAGTGAGGTGGTTAGTAACCTGGGCAATGTGTTAGGAAGCCAACTACACTGCTTGGACCCAAACACACGAGACACAACAAATGATTCAATAGTCTTTATTATCTCTTGAGATGGAAGGCAAAAACAAAAATCACTTCCTTACTGAAGGAAAACAAACAAGATTTGACTTGACACTGGCACTAAGGCAAAACAAACTTGGGACCTGACGTGAACTCTATGAGCATAAACAACGCACTGGCAAAAGACAAAGGAACTGGGAACACTATATAGGGGAGAGGGAATCAAGGGCAGGTGCGAGTGATTACTTAAGAATCACCAGGTGAAGTGCATGAGGGAATTAGGGGAGATGTGTCAAAACAACTGAGGAAACTACGAGACAGGAATACATGACATTAACCAAAATAAAAGGGGAAGTGAAAATCAAACCCACACCAAAAATGACATGAACTTAACGTGACTTTAAACCTAAACTAACACGATAACTAAACTAAGCAGAACAAAACACTAACAAAGCTGACGCTTCATGACACAATGCCACTTCTGGAACCAAAATGGTGACACAGCATGGATGTATTATGAGCACCGCCCCTTTGCCGCCCCCTTTGTATTTTGGGTTAAACAATCATTTCTAACTGTTTTTGAAAAGATGCTTTAAATATAAAGCTCACTATTGTTATTACTATTACTATTACTATTATCATTATTATTATATTGATACTAGATTAAAGATGAAGTTGAGAACTGTTCATTCTTGAGAACAAAAATGGTCATTTTGCCAAAACTGCCACAAAGTGTTAGTACTTCATAAGATATAAAATATCTGCCCTGGCTCCACCTATTGCTTGTTATGTTATTTCCAAATTGTGGCCACTTTGAATTTGTCTTTATACCAACCAAACCAGTTAAAAAATGTAACAAAATATAAATTATTTCAGGTGCAGACCAATGACAAACCAAAAACAGACTACAAGGTGTGAACACACTGTTAGAAACTCATTGAGCCAATACTGTAGATCAGTTTCTCAAAAGGATTTCACTGACTGCAGCTTTAACAGGAATATGTAGAATGGGTCAAAAAGGAGACTTTTCAGGAGACTGGTCTTTTCGTGTATTATTTACATAATTGATACTTGGTCCATTCCAAAAGCTTTTTGCACAGCAAGTAGTTCTGTCTGTCTCTGCTACACATCAGTGCCAAACTACATTTATAATACAAAGTGACAACCTCAGAACAGAGAGAGGAGAGAAAACAAAACCACATGTATTATTATATTATTAATGAAACCACCTTGTGATATGTGTGCTATGCCATGTACTGTGTTTGTGTGATGTTAGCAGTCACTTCTAATTTCTGTCAGCATCTTAAAGCTTTCTAGTTTAAACACTGTTGTTCTGTTCTGTCTGTTCTAGTGTCTTGGAATAACACAGCACAGGCAACACTATCAATCAGTGTTAGTGAGTGACTATAATTACTCATAAAGCTGCAGTGGCTTTATGACCTTGTTTAGGTCACTTCAGCCATCACAAGTATAAGGCATCTAATCTTTCTCTGCCTTTGCTACAAAATATATATCAAACAGGCAGGACTGAGAGAAGCATACTTAATGCCAGGACCCAGACACCAGCTGTGTCACAATAGTCGAGGCTGAATCCTGCATGTGTGGATTCATCGTCCAGATGTTGTCAAAATGCATCATCGCACTGTGCCGTGGGCTGTACCAATTGTTACATGAATCATCAGCTCCTTCAAATCCATGTTTGCCCGACCATGAAGGATACACTGGGTGTATCTTACATACATATATATGTATATATTTGTATATATATGTGTGTATACATATATATATATATATATATATATATATATGTATACACATACACATGTATACATATATGTACATATATATACACACACACATATATGATATATACACATCCGAACACATGCTATTATGCTTTTTCTGGTTTGGCCCCACTTGAGTTCAAATTTTGCCTTTGGCTCTAGTTCTGGACCTCCTCCAACAAGACCGGATGTATGGATGTGGGGCCACAATTGATCCTGCACAGCAAAAAGTCGAGTGTTGAATTAACTCCCACAGAGTTGAATTCAACACTTTTTGTGGGTTTATATAGCTCCACACTCTAAATTAACACTTTCAAAATAGTTAAACATTTAACCCTATGCCAGAGTGATTTCTTCAACTCATAAAACAGAGTTAAAGTAACACTAGAGGACTAGATTAGTAACACTTACTATTTGGGTAGTGTTAGTTTCACTCTGTGAAGTGTTAAGCTATCTACACTGAGAAAATATTAAATTATAAAACTGAATTCCAACAAACATAATTATTGATAAATAAACACATTTATTTATGCCTTTTCACCATTATATTAAAACATTATGAATGAAGGTACAATGTACAAACTTTCATGTGAAAAACTGTATGAGCTCAAAATGTGCTTTGAAAAATGCCCCGAGGGATGAGATTCTTATCCATGGTGATGTAGAAGCTGTCAATCTTGCTCTTCTGATGCCCAACAGCAAGGAGTTATGGCTACTGACCCTGTTGGTTGCAGAGATGCTTCTCCAAAATGCAGCATGACTAGGGTAAAGATAAGGAAACTTAACATTAGACACAAAATATAGCAGTCACTGGCTAGTGCAAAATGGGAATTGCTATGAGGACTTCATTTTTAATTTCATCTGGTTTTTAACAATCCTCATTTACACATGTGGTAAAAAAGGTGACATGACAAATTATTTAAATCACCTTAATAATATAATTACCTTGTTTCTCAACTGCATCACATGCACTCATTTTTGGAGACTTCTGTCCTCCTGGTTGGTGGTGCAAGGAAATGTATCAGCAACAACATGGAGGCCATTTCTTGGTCGTAGGCTGAAGACAAATAATAAAAAAAAAAATACTGGAGTAAAATAATGCATGTTTTGAGTAGGCTAATAATGTTTTAAGGGGACCATAACAATAGCTGTACATCTAGTTTGCACTGATTATCTGTAGAATAACCCTAGAAGTTGTCATAACGTTATGTATTTTCTCTTTTTTTATATAATATTTTGTAACCCTAACCCTTTTTATCATGACATTTTCCTGCGTTTTTTCACCTTATCCAGTTGAACTGGAAATATATACAGTTTTTTAAAATCTCTTTAATTAACAACATTGATACACATAAACCTATTTACATTGTATACAGAAAATATAGACCCAAAAAATAAACATGGGGAATGAAAAACGTGTGCTTCCGGTATGCTCGCTTTTATTTTGAAAGGCTTTGAATCAACTTCCGGTCCTGACAGTGCAGGAGACCTCACAGTCTGCAGCCAGACCCCTCTCCAAAGAGTGAAAAGAATTAATTGAAAACTCTTCAAATGTAATACTGTTCCTAGACTGAATGATAACAGGGTGGCATATTGTTCATATTCAAAATGCTGCAGCACGAGTTCTGACAGGAACTAGAAAAAGAGACCATATAACTCCAGTGTTAGCTTCTCTACACTGGCTCCCCGTACAGTATATAATTAAATTTAAAATCCTCCTCCTCACGTACAAAGCACTTAATGGTCAGGCCCCTTCATACCTGAAAGACCTAGTCTTACCTTATCACCCTAACAGACCACATAGGTCACAAAATACAGGTTTACTTGTGTTTCCCAGGGTCTGAAGAGCAAAATGGGAGGCAGAGCCTTCAGTTACCAGGCTCCTCCTCTCCTGTGGAACCAGCTTCCAATGACAGTTGGGGAGGCGGAGCCTCTCTGTATTTAAAGTTAGACTTAAAACTTTCCTTTTTGATAAAGCTTATAGTTAGAGCTGGTTCAGGGAAACCTGGACCATCTCTTAGTTATGCTGCTATAGACCTAGACTGCTGGGGGATTTTCATGTGGTGCACACACATTCACTCTCTCCCACTCAGGGTATGAATATGACTTTTTATATGTCATTAACCTTGTCTCTTTCTCTCCCTCGTTTGTGTCTTTCCTCCCTTCCCCCTCTCTCTCTCTGTATTCTCATCATGCAGGTTGCAGGATCAAGATCCAGTTTTCGAGGCTACCCATATCATACATATCATCACCATTATTATTGTCCTGGTCTCTCTCTCTCTTCGGTCTGTACCTCATCTCCCTCTTGTCCTTTCTCTCCCCCCTTTCTGTCCCCCACCTCTCCTCTGTCCCCCATTTTCCTTTCACCCCAACCGGTCAAGGCAGATGACTGCACATCTCTGAGCCTGGATCTGTCAGAGATTTCTTCCTGTTAAGAGGGAGTTTTTTCTCTCCACTGATGCCTAGTGTTGCTCATTGTGTGAACTGTTGGGGTTCTCTGCTCTCCTTGATGTTGTCTATGTACAGTACCTTGAGATAATGTATGTTATGATTTGGCGCTATACACATAATGAATTGAATTCAATTAAATTGAATGAAAACTGTCTCATAAGTGTTTTTGTTTCTTTAATCATATAATCATGACAATAATGAAGTAGTGACACCACTGCAAATATAGAAAATGCTTTAAAACTAGATAAACAAATAAAACTCACTTGTTATCTCATCGTATCAGTTGCCCATAAACTGATAGGTAACTTAGCTAACCTGGACAAATTTGCTGTTCAGTCCTGGCAATAAACAAGGCTATATATATATATATACGTATATATATACATAAAGTCTCCATAGGTGTTTCATTGAACATACTGCAGTTAACAGCATTACTGTAATAGTTTCAGTAACGTTAAGTTTTACTTAATTGCACTTACCACGTAGAACTGTATCAGAGGAGGAAAATGGAGTCGACCTGTCTTGTCTCCAACCGAAGCAGTGAAGCATGGGTGGACGGAGCTTAATTACACCGCTGCATGGTTGATTTAACACTGACATGATCAACTCTGTCAAATGACTCCAACACTTAATATCATTTAAATCAGAAAGTGTTAAAATTACACTTTGGGAGTAGAAATCAACTCAGAAATGTTTAACCCTGAAATTTCAACTCTCCAATTTTTGCTGTGTGGTGTTTTGGTTCTGGCTGGCAAGTGGGGCATCATACAGGGTGGTCTCCCTAGTTTTTGACATGCCTCCCTCCACTGTCCACTACATCGTCCACAGTGACAGAGGAACTGGTGGCCCTTTGGCACAAAGAAATATACCTACCAACGGCCCCAGAAGAACTGGACTCCTGTGGGTTTTGCAGGCCTGGGAAGGAACCCTGCCTTTGGGAAAGCAGCGAGAGCTATCAACAGCTGCCGTGTCAGTATCAAGACAGCAAGTGAGTCAGGGACGCTTCATTGACACCTACGTGGGGTGGCCATGGTCAGTCCTGTTGCCAGAGCCCACAGCCTGGTGCTGTGATGCATTTTGATAACATCCGGACAACGAATCCACACCTCACAGGATCTAGACCCTGAAATGAGACATGGCTACACATACACATACACAGAGGGAGAGAGAGAGTCAGTCTGTCAGCATGAAATACATTTTTTGAAAACCTCACTGGAATACAAACTGGATAAATGATTATAAGCAGTATATTGTGTGTATTCATGCATCGTGTGTCTTGGAGGGTGACTCTTTTTTCAAACTGTGTGTGTTGTCCTTTCAATCAATGTGTCCTTAGGGACTGTGTATGATGGTTGGATCTTTCACTGAACCTCTTTATTAGATCTCCCTCCGTCACTCTCACACACACACACACACACACACACACACACACACACACACAGCATGAATTTACAGATATGTGGACTATATAGAGAGGTACATGCACACAGCTATACACTATTAAGGTCCTGCAGTGACATTGATTGCACTCTCTGCTTCTCTGCAAAGTCTGCTTTGGTGTAGAATATTTTACAATCTGCCACATTTTCTGACTGTCCCTTTGTTGACAGAAACTGAATTGTTGTGAACCTGAATGAACCTGAATCATCACTTTAAGTTACCATCTCTTTTAGTTTCCTGATCACCTTCCTCTCTGACCTGGACACAAACATTTTTGATATGACCAATATTTTGACAGTGCACATTCTTCATCTCCTACTACAGTACAGTTGGAAACATGACATCTCCATTTCATTTGTCTGGCTGGTGTGCAATAAGGATGGGTTAAAAGCAGAGGTCAAATTCACAATCACTCATTGGTGTGTGTGTGCAAAAATAACTACTTCTAATTCTAATTGTGTGATAATTAGTGAGGGCGAGCTTGTGGTTCATGATGTCAAAAAGATGTCATCTAGTAATCAGTGTGTGGAAGCACAGCAGCAACAACAACAGGCTCTGTGTGATAAACATGGATAGCAGGAGAATGATAATTAAAACACAGCTTTGATATAACTCTCTCTGTGAGTCTCTGCTGCATTGAAACCACACTGGCATGAATGGGAATTATCAAAATCAAGAAAAGTTTTTCTTATCTGTCAGGAGCTTCATACCTGTAAAGGCATTCGTCCATTTCACAAGTAAGATATAATATAACATGCATGAGTAGTGAACAGGTCCTGATTCTGCAAAGGTCAGTCATATCAGCCTTTTAACATTCAACAGTGCAACATATAATCCATATAAAAATAAAATATGATGGCAATAAATAGTGTAATAGTATAAGATGTACCAGATTTGTAATTGATCTGTAATTGAAAATGCCCGACATATAACATGACATATAATAAACGACATATAATAAAGACATATCCATACCCTTTATTTATCTTAGCTGTGTGGGGGGTTCAGTGCCCTGTGTCAAGTGAGGTACCACAAAATGGTGGCTTTGTATCAGTTATTGGCTCTCAAAGATGAATAATAACATTAAGATTAAAAAATGTAATATTATATTAATAATAAAGTTTCTCAGGGCAGCACCCTTCAAACAAAGGGAAAAGATCTCCTGATTCAGTGTCATGAATTTAGCAGATTACCAATTTGCATTATGATTAATATTTGTAATTTATTATAATTATTTGTGTGGGTCTGTGTGTGTAGAGACATGCTCACAGATCAGATTCCACAGTTTACATTACCTCCTAAATACAAGAGTCTTGTGTGTGACTTTGATGAATGTGACTGTTGTCATTTTTTTAGTGAGGCCTCCTTCCTTCTTACGAATGATAGGTGATGAGTTGTTGGTGTAGAAAGAAACCCCTCTGACACAGGACGTGTACCAAACAAAGGGATTTTATTTGGTTAAAAGACAGGCATAAATATATATATATATACGTATATATATATTCATATATTATCTGGGCTGACCTCTGTTGTGAACCTGTTGTAAACTGTCATAAGTGATGCATCTAAGCCCCAAAATAACCCTCTCCTGAAAGATCTCCTGTTTGCTTCTCAATGCACTCTAATGCACATCTTTAACACATTCAAGACAAAACTTAGCTGTGTTAATGTGTTCATCTAAGTTAATACACTTCACTGTCCTCTGAGACACGCATGTTGACATTCAGAGCTACACGTACATTTATACAACAGAAAACATCATACTTGTGAGAAGTGGAAGCTATGCAGGAAATGTGTGGGTGAGATTTAGCTCTAAAGGACAATCCTCTCCATTGTTTGATTTTGTTGTGCCACCAATGCAGGTCTATGACATCAGTGCTCTGCGCATGTGTACAAATTGTCTAATAAAAAACATGAAGCACTTTCTTGTGTTTCCAGAAAGCATTTAACACACAATTAGTTAAACTGAAGTCTGTGTGAAGAGGAATTTTTATTTACGTCTAAACATTTTATGTGCACAGTATTTAGATAAGTAAAATAATACTGTTAATTGTTTTGGTTTTGTGTAACAGTTAAATCATATTACAATTAAGATAAAAATGCATCAATATTTTGTATCTGTTTGTGTTTGTACTACATGTGTTTAAATCGTAAATGAGACATTCAGTTTTGTAATGTTAATTAGCCACAAGAGTTTATTTAGATTTTGTCTCAGTATGAAAAATGTCTAAACATGTTAGACTTGCGGGCAAATCATTTTACTGTGAGTCACAATATATTTTAATACACACAGACACGTCTGTCATTCGCCAAATCCACACAGCTAATAAATAAAGTGCACAGACAAACATAAAAGACTGCTTCACTTGATGACTCAGTGTTGCATTCAGGGACACTACTGAATATTTGTTGTCAGAAATTAAATTTTCAGATTCTTAATCCTCAGTTTATTGAAGTAGACTTGGTCTTTGTAGTATCTTAGAGCTGCAGGAGGCATTTCTAGGGATGAGCACACCACAATTACAGTACAGATAAGAATACTACACATCTGAAGGCTTGTGGAACTTTATTACTCATAAAATGCAGCAGAACGTCTGTGAACACCAAAGTCACTGTGTCTAAAAGTTTCTGCTTTTTTATTTTAATGATATTTTTAATCCAAAGTTGTCTCAGTGTGGTGACATTGTTGGCAAACTTTCTCTGTGCACATTTACCCATCATGGATAACCTGTAGCTTGTCTGGAGGTAGAACATGAGAAAATTAGCAACGTTAGCATTTTGGGAGAAAAGAGGGAGACAAGGTAGAGACAGAAGAGAGACCAGGATCAGATATATAACAGATGCATTGAGTTTTAGGTTTAGTGGGGACAGTTAATGTGTAAATCTGTGTCAATCTGTGTTCAAAGGAAGGTGTTTCAAACTGCAAAGTCATAAACTGACAAGATAAGAGGAATGTGCAAAGAGCTTCATTAGTTTATTGCAACAGTAATGAGTGAGCCAGTCATTGATTTTCTGAGGCTGTGAATGTCATCCACCCACTACTCACAAACTTTGTCACAATTTACATTCAGCATGCAGAGTTTTACCATTTCACCATCCTACTGCTGTGTCTTTTGTGTTTCATTGTCTCTGGCTATAAACTAAAGAGGAAATGTTACTGACATTCCTGTAAAATGCAATGGTGTCACTCCAGACACAAGAACTAAACCAAATCTTTGGGTAATGCTTTCCGATATGAAAACAAACAGGCTTGATTTGGGGCATTGAAGCCCAGGGGCCTCAGTCACGGCTGTGTCTCTCAAACCAGGATTGAACCATTTCAGTCCCATTTGATCAAACTGACACCAACATGGGGCAGTGGGGTAACTTGTTACCTCAAGCTTTCAGCATTATAGTTTTCTCATGGTCTGTTTGAAACTTGTTTCCACTAATTGGACTTTAACATACCTGGTATTTCAAAGATGGATCAGCTTATCAGCCTTTTGTTCCCTGACCTTCCCATCAGATTCAGATATGTTTATAGGCAATTGGGCCTTTAGCCAGGTTTTAGTTTAGTTTAGGAAAAAAAACACCAGCTATGTTGTTTTTGGATTAGAATAATGTGACTGAGACGGGTGATCCTGCCCTATGACAGGAACCCCGGAACCCTCATGTGGAGAATGAAGGGATGAGAAATGTGACTGAAAGTTGGTCTTATATTAGCAAACCTTCAATGAGTTGAACTCATACAACATGTGTATGTTATTTCTCAGGCATGTCTTGGATAAACCTGGTGTAATAGACCTTTTTCAAGGTAGATATTTGTCCACATTAGATAACCTTAATTAGCGCCTGGTTGAACAAAAAAAAAGATTGGAGTTTAAATGATTGATGTAAGTGGACATTGAAGTTTTCGTACCTAACAAGCAGCTTTGATGAGACTCTGGCAGAGACAATGTTATGTGGTGAGGGAGACAATTTATTTATTGGTTTGTTTGAAATGATTTTCATCATCAAATAATCTGTTGATTTATTATGATTATTATTATTACTATTATTATAATAATATTTTTTTAAATATGATGAGCTGCCCAAACCAGTTACAATGTTCTTACAATCATAATTTAACCAGAGAGCCATTCTAGAATGTATTTGATTTACTTAACCCTTGCTTTTCGTGGATGTTTTTATTATTCAGTCCTGACTTGTATTGATCATTGTATTAGTTTTGTGATTTGCCTATAAACATGTTTTTATGTCAAGCACTTTGTAACTTTAAAAAAAATATATACATATATTATTGTTCATGTATTGAGTAATTTAGTGTGACCTAGTGTGAATAATCTGAATGGTTAATATTAAGATTAAAGTTTCTTCACTGCTTCCCATCACTTTTTTTCTCATTACTTGCTGCTTTGTATTTCCCATATTGGGGCAGCATACTGATATGATGACCCACTTACCCTGCAGTTTAATTATTTCACAGGTAATGAGCATCCTATAGCAAAAGGTGTCTAATTTAAAGTGCACTATACTCCAAGGGCCATTTTCTTTTGTGCCTATGCATGATTACTTTTTCAGAAATAATCTTCCTCACCAAAGCTGTTTCAGCAGGCTTATATGACCCACATCAGCACATAGGAACATTATATAAACATACTTAGTAAATTCCAGGGAGAAAAATAGCGGGATGTGAAAGAATCCCAGTGGGTTAGGAAAAGCACAATTCCTTCAATATATTTCACAAACTGAAACCATTTCATTTACATAATGTCTCTACTTTCACTCAAATACTTTCCTGCACCAGCTTTTCCCTCTGTATGTTCCACTTTGTCACTGATTGAATCTTTCACTTTCTCTCAGAAATGCATTTCACAATATATATTCCTGCTGTCACAGCTTGAACCTCTGGCCCTTTGTGACCCACTTTTCAGCTGAGAACAAAGCTCCAATAGGAGAACGTCTCTCTGTCTGCTTCACGCTCTTCCTCTATCTCTCTCTCTCTATCACTCTCAACTCTTGTCTCACATCATTTGCTGTTGGTTTGATGTCTATTCCAATGTTGATGTCTTAATCTCTTTTCAGATAAAATCGAACTCTCTGTGTTTCACACAACTTGGCTCTTTTCATGTTGGAACAGAAGATATAGCAAACCTATGTTTCCCAACAATTGCAAAAGGGTTATTTTGAGATTGTTGTGTAGTTGCATGAAGTCCTGACACTGTCAAATGTGCACTCACTGAAACAGTAGCTGCAAGGTAAAACTGATTTTAGCCTCTTTGCAAAAGGCTCACCTTGTAAAAACTACAGGTACCTGTATGTGTTCACAAGTTTGCTGCTCTATCTCACAGTTAGTCTTTTTTTGACTCAAGTTTAGAAACTGAGGTAAATTTGAACAAAGGATTTCAAAAACTCAAGTCACAAATAACATACTGTATTTAAACTTGCTGATGGGGCAGCAGATGTGCATGGTTTTTAGCATGTTAAGCAGGCGGCAAAACCGCCTGCTTAACATGCTAAAAACTTTCTGAATGTTTTACTGGCCAACAGTGATTTGACCTGTGTGTCTGTGAAAGATGCAGCTTTTAACTAAACTAACTGTAATAGTGGGAAATGTAAATTTCAAAGGACAAACTTCCACTCTTTCCAAAGACAAATGCATTTTTGTATTAATTTGAAACAGTGAAACATACCACTGATATTTAGACAGTTTTTTTGTTTTGTTTTCATTGGATAACTGCATGTTATATGAAAATGCAGGCATGATTTCATATGATCACTCAGTAAAATATTGTAGATAAAAAATTGTGATAATCAGTAGGAGTAAGCAATGAAACTGATTTTTATGGAATTAAATGCATAATATTCATAGCTTACATGGTAAACATGCATAACATAGCATAGCCCTCCATATTATTCTACCCTTCAGGTAGCTCTCAGTCTCAAAAAGGTTGGCGGTGTTAACATTACCCAAACCAAGGCAAGTAATTGTTAAAAAAAAAAAACAGAAAAAAACACAATAGGCTACATAATATTATACACAAGTAAAATTAAAAGATAAAGAGTAACAAACAGACTGTAACGGGATTTACATTTTGGCCTTTTTTTCACATTTTACATAGTTTTCGGACAAAAGTTCTAAACATATTTTGTTCTTAAACCATAAAGTCTATAAATTCATTATCTGGTCTTTTTACTCAGCTGTCAGCCAACAGTCAACAGTGCTGCTAAAATGAACAGGACCAATGCTGGATTCCAGTTCACTACAAACTTCGATGGTAATAGTCTGAATATATCTGATCCTTATAATCCCCCAAGCGTGCTTTTTACGAGTCAACACAGTCAGAGAGGACATTATTCCAGACCTTCAGTGTCCTGACATTAAACTTCCTGATTAACATCCCTTCATCTTACTCCAGAGAATCATTGAAAGTTTACCAGAGCCTGGAGGGAAACAAATCTGGATTTGTGAGAAACATTCAACTCTGGAGTCTAACTTGGCCTAACCTGACTGATACACGCTAGTCACACATGACATGACAGCAGCTCAGTGCTAGAGCGAGTCGTTTTTCAACTTGAAGGTCGTTTGAAGGTTGTGGGTTTGATTCCTGGCTCCGCTAGTCTACATGCTGATGTTTCCTCAGGCAAGACACTTAACCCAATGTTGCTCCTGATGGCTGTACTCCGGGGTGGGAATATGTGAACATATGATAATACTATATGAAAGATGTGTGACAGAAACTGTGCTCAACATAGATGTGCGCTGTGAATGTGTGAGTGAATGGTGTTACCTTGGTTCTGTGTCATCAGCTACTCAAGCTCTATGGGATGTGTGTGGTCAAACTGAATACAAGAAACATAAAAAAAATGTAACCACCATTTGCAGTGCTTAAAAAACTTACTCAACAACCAGCCAACATTGTTTTTCCATTGTTTGTGTGTGTATGTGCATGCGTGTGCGTGTGCGTGTGTGTGCGTGTAGGGACATGAGTTCCATCTACTCACCTGCAGTATAAGTACCTCAGCTCTTCATCGACTTAACCTTTACGTCTGGACTCTCTAGAGTCTGCTTTTGGGTTTGATTTATTCAAGGTCATTACACATTTTGCATATTTCTTATCATTTCACACAGAATAGGTCTAGATTTATTGGCACGACTGTGACTATAATTTTCAAACTCACAAAGGTTTCACTGAACCAAGTGCAGCTGTCAGAAGCCCACAGCATCTGCCAGCATGGATTCTAACAAATGAATCCGTACTACAAGTTATGCAGTAATAGCACTGTAACAGCCTGTAAGAGCTACTGAAAAGCCCTCCGGACACAATTTTCATGTACTATTATGAGAGTCTCGAAACTATCTCAAATACCAGCAATTACTACAAATACAAGCCTTCCTTCATGTCTAAACCATTCTGAAAAATAATGAGCTCCATTTGAGAGAGGAGCGTGTTGTCGTTACTAACTCCGATCAACACTCTTAAAAGACATGTAAAATATGCACAACAGTGGCCATTAATGCTGTTGAGTTTTTGGGCGTATCTCTAAACTATCTGTGATAGATGAAGTAAGTACATTTTATTTATATGTAGCACCTTCATTGTTATAAAATAAAAAGTGCTTCACAATAAAAAAAATAAAAAAAATAAGGACAACCAAACAATACATATATTATCATTTAAAACGCTGGTTAAACTAAAAGCTAGTTTTCCAGGTTTTCAGTTGCTTTTTAAAAGAGTGGACACAAGTTAGGCAGTGCAATGCGAGTGGTAAAGCATTCCAAAGTCTACAGTAGGTGCTCTGACTTACAAGGAACAAGATGAGAACAAGACTGTTCCTTAAAACTGCAAGTCGAAAATCTCGCAGTGTTTGGCGACACTCACACACCCACAGCACCCAAGGTAGTTTATCTTATTGTGTAAAGTTTTCAATTGCACTTTTTTTAATTATGTGAATAATATACAGTACTTATTTAATTTTAACTTATTTAAACATATGAATTATTATGCTTTAGATTTACATTTGTCTGAACATATTTATTTGAAAGAATTGTAAAATTTTCTTGAGAGGGCTTCATAACGACTTCATTCCTGAACTATTAACAACATTGTGTGCACAAGATTGAAAACGGTACAGTTCAATGAGTTAAGATTTTGAGGAACACTGTGCCCTCTTGCTACATGTCTTGGGTCCGGATTGTACTGTATGTGTGTTGTTTCCCTTCTTTGATGGTGTATACACCACAGGTCTCCCATTTCTTGTTGTATGAATGTAGGACATACGCTTTGCTGCGTAGGATGTGGTTCTGGAAGCTTTCCAGGTCTGAAGTGGTCCTATGTGGGTGAGTGGTGAATAGAGATAATTTCCACACATTAATCTACTTCCACCCTGCTCTCCTAAAATAAACAGACAACATGGACATAAGCACTTGAGCTCAGCATGTATCGGAAATGTCCATTTGACAAGAAATATGACAGAAATGCACGAATGCTAATTCACCTTTTGTCGCCTGGTGAGCTGCTGAACCAGTAATCACATCATATCACTCATTCATGCACTTATATTGTTTGAAATGACCTTGCTTGATATAGAGCTGATCCTGGCTGTCTTCTTGTAGTGGCTCATGCTCACAGCAACCAGTTGCCCATGAATGTTCACAAAATATGTCTGTCAGCATGACAACTAAAGATTGAAAACCAAAACACACATTTGTTACACTCATATACCTTGGTTGCTGCTTGTTTGCTGCAATACCAGAAGTGGTTGTTTTTACTGTCCCAGCCTGACTGAAGTAAAACACACACACTGTCAATATGCAGCTTTCAACCATGTGTCTTCCTGCCATGCTGTTATGTAGGGCTGTAACGATACACCAAACCCACGATTCGATTTGTATCACGATTTTTGACCCACGATTCGATTTGTATCACGATTTTCTTTTTTTTTTTTGGGGGGGGGGGGGGGGGGCAAAAAAGAATGATTTTTATTAAAACAATATTTTTTATTAAATAACATTTGAAAAACCTTTATAAACTGAACACCAAAGAACAAGATTAACTATGCAAATTATTAACATTTACAAAGTAAATTAAACGGCTACTGTTTCACACTGAGGTAACTGAGGCTTACTGCCTGTGCTGCAAACCACAAATCCAGTAAGTAAACATTAAACAAATAAACAACTTCTTTCTCTTAAGAAAAACAAACTCGTTGTGGAGTTGATTTAAGGGAGTTGAAAATTCTTCTTCTTCAGAAGAGGCTTGCTCTCTGTGCTGTGACAATGTCACCTGCAGTGACCAGCTTGTGTAAGGGCAGCTGTAGCATCACCTGTTTCTCCTTCAACACAGCTGCAGCTGTTATGCTGCGGTGGAAAAACGTGACAACTTTCCTCACTCTGCCGAGGAGTCGGGACATCTGGTGAACGCCCATCCCTCTCTGTGCAGCCAGATTAACGTATATGCGGTGAAAATCCGGCCACTTCGACAGCATTGGCAATGTTTCTGGCGTTATCTGTTGTCACTTAAAGCACTAACTCAGCAACAGTGTGTTCAGAAGTGGTCCAATCCAATCCAATCCAATTTATTCCAAAAGCAACATTTAAAAAAACAAAAAAACAAAAAACAAAGTGCTGTACAGTAGTAATAAAATAAACATATGTAAAAACAAACAAAATATGTATGTAGACAATGACATCTCACTCAGAAAACGCAGAAAAACAGACTCACACTTTCTCAAAAGCAAAGGAAAACAGAGGAGTTGTCTTTAAGCGGGATTTAACATTTGACAGTGAAGGAGTCTGGGTAATGTGTAATGGCAGTCCATTCCACAACTAAGAGCAGCTGATCTTAGAGACCAAGTCAGCAAGTCAGAGAGGGAGGGCGGAGCAAGACCATTTAGACATTTATACACAAATAAGAGGATTTCAAAATCTATTGTGTAATGCACTGGAGGGAGGCCATAATGGGGGAGACGTGTGTTCTTGTTAGAAGGTGAGGGCATTACAGTAGTCTAGACGGGTAAAAGCAATATAAGTTAAATAATATGATGATAAAAGCATATTCAAATGAATAACTTAAAAGCAACACACCCAGCTATACTGTAGATTCACATACAGCCACATGTTCTCAGGCTTATTCTATTGTCAGCTGATGCATGGACATACAGACACATCACTGATCAAAAGTCAAGCAATGCAGGATATTACGTTTCTAAAGAAGCTGATTCCTGAGGCCATCCTTGCAGATCCCAGTGGTTTTAAACACACAGTGCACAGGTGGCCATGTGGACGCCGTCATTGCAACCTGCCTTTCTACTATAATGAAACATGCTACCAATAAAAGAGTAAATAATGAAAAACACACAAGATATGAATCCAGTATATCTGTGGCTACTGGAAAACATGAAAGGATATTAAGTCGGAGATTGCTCCAGGAGAAATGCATGCAGTGAAAGCCATCACTATCATCATATAAACTCACAGTTAGAACCAAGGCCTTTCTGTGTGGAGTCTCCCCGTGTGTGCGTGGGTTCTCTCCATTTTCTCTGGTTTCCTCCCACAGTCACACACAAATATGCAGAGGATAATTGGACACTCTAAATTGGCCGAAGGTGTGAATGTAAGAGTGAATGATTGTTTGTGTGTGTGTTGGCCCTGTGATGGTCTGGATATCTGTCCAGGAAGAATCCAGCCTTTCCTCACCCTCATGTGGAGGATAAACCCTAACCCTAACCATACATGACCTTTGACCTCACAAATGAATCTCCATGGTCAATTGTCATTATATTTGGCTCTGGAACAGAGAGTTTGGACTTGGTCACTGTATTGTTAGCAGAACAGTGAAAGCCACCTTCATCACTATTGTTTAAACATGTGGTCTGCTGCATTTTTCAAGAAAAATACAAACTAAAGAGAATTCACTCTACACTATTCTGGGCTACATTTTAATCAGCTCTCTTCATTTCTCCTGGAGGATGCCTTGTTCAGGTTTGAAGGTAAAGCAGATTGATTTCTATTTTTTACGAGCCCTGTCATGTATCGATCTGGGGCCTCTCTTACGCAGCGCTTTAGTGACAGCAAGCAGAGGTCAGCACTGAAAAAAATTAAAAATTGCCTTGGTTAGATGTGGGAGAGGCGAGCAGTACATGTGTACAGAGTGGAGCAGTCGTCCTTCAGTGAGCGCAATAAACGTTAAAACCGTAATTGCAGAGTGCTTCTCTTATTGATTATGCATTTGCATGGTAACATGGACTCTCTGTAGCACTGTAGTCATTCATGGTTTCAGCCCGCATGAGGAGAAAAGTGCCAGGCCAGATTGTGTAAAAGGAGCACTGCGTCATGTTTTAGTCATTGCTTTGTCTGGATCTATTACTGTCAGTGATTATGAATGACGAGACATTTTATTAACATCATTTTTTCATGAGAGGAGCTGCCATCTCCTGATATGACTGACTAAGATAATAGGCCAAATAGGCTTTATTTTTACTGTAACATAAATGAACATGAAACCTCTGCACATAACAAACAAAACATTACATTTACAAAGAGAGGAAACATAAAATACAGTAATGCAAATTGTAGAAAATAACAGAAACTGTAACACAAGCTAATAGAAGAGAGGCAGATGGTTACAATAACTGTAACATAAACTGGTATCAATATTAGTATTGTGAGGCACCATAAAATGGGGCCTTTTGTATCAGATATTGGCTATCAAAGATTTATAATGATACATTAACAATATTATATGAATGACTTTAGAGCTGAAATGATTAATTGATTAATCGATTACTAAATTAATGGACAACTATTTTGATAATCGATGAATCGTTTGAAGCTTTTTTCATGATTAAAACAAGATTTTCAATTGTTTAAACTTCTTAGATATAAATATTTTCTTCATTTCTTTGCTCTGGATAACAAAGAAATCCTTAAAAGTCAATCATTTTGGTTTGTGGACAAAACAAGACATTTGAGAACATCATCCTTTCCAGGTTTGACCAACACCGATCAACATTTTTGAAGGTTTTCTGATATTTTATGGACCAAACAATGAATCGATTAATCGAGAAAATAATCAACAGCTTAATCGATTATGAAAGTAATCGTTAGCTGCAGCTCTAAATTACTTTACTTCTCAGCGCACCACCCTTTGAAAGAATGGAAAAGATACCCAACTCACTTATTCAGTCTCATGAATTTAGCTGATTACCAATTTGGATTATGATTAATAATGAAGTAAATAATTAATACATCAATTTAGCTTGATTGGAGTTCTACTGGCAATATCCACACTTGTGCGACCAGACAGTATAGTTTAGAAACATTTATTAAAAAGACATCAAAGATTGAAATAACAACTAAACTAAATGTCAATATACACTGTACTGTGTGTGTACATACCAAATGGACTGTAGTCAGGTAGAGGTAGACTACAAATCAAAGATGGCCACTTCTTGACTGCATGGTTGGTGTGTTTCTTTGTTCACCAGGTTAGATTAGAGGTTAAGTCCCTTTTCCACGAGCATGGCACGACTCGCCTCAGCACGACATGGTTATTTTGTGATTCCATTGTAGTACCTGCTCTGGCGATATTACAGGCGAGCTGAGACGATACTATGCGTGATTGGTCACAGTGTCGTCACAGGAACAGGCATGAGCAAGAAGTCTGACACAAGAATCCGAAGAAACCGAACAATGCAGAACTGTAGATCAGTTAAAAATAATTAACAATCCTAAAAATGTGGGTTAATCTCCACATTGACGAAGGAATTAAAATCATGAAAGAAAGGAGTTTGGTGTATTTAGTGACAGCATCATTAGGTGTAACCATAATAGTTGATCAAAGAAGGGAGGGAATAGAGGGGGATGGAGGAGTCTGGAACTGCATGGCATCCTTACATTACATTACATGTCATTTAGCAGAAGCTTTTATCCAAAGCGACTTACAATAAGTGCATTTAAACATTTGGGTACAAATAAGAGCTAGAAGTAAGTAAGAGCTTCAAGTAAGCCAAACTATGAAGTGCTAGTCGTAAGTGCGATGTATACATTTTTTTTTTTTTGTCGCCGTCGTCATCATCGTCTTAGTCGAAGATGTGGAGGCTTTCCGCTGTCCGGATGTCGACAGCGGTAAGCCTCCACATCATCCTTGCCGCCTGATGACCTGAGAGTCAACCCTTAGTAACCCTAACCCAATATTCTAACACAGATGCTAACCAAAGAAATGCTTTTAACATTCAGCTCAATTTCTACATGAACTCTACATAAACTCAGCATTACAGTCCTCTCTTGATCTTTCAATGTGAAAAACCAATACCTGGAATTTGTGAACAAAAAGGGGACGAATACCATTACCATTTACTTTGGCCCATCTTATAAGTGATATTTCTGAATGGCAAATTAAAAACTACTGAGCGCTGTCCCAAAAGTATGGTTTGCTATATGAACAATCGTGTCATGCCAAAAATAGTTCAGGAATTTGCATTACTGCCAAAAATAAAGATGAAGAAATGTGTGTGTTCGGCCGGGTCTTTGCTTTCTTACTAATGGTGATCAGAACCGACACCGATAAAAAGCCATGTGCATCGCAAAGTCATTTGACCCTGGGGTGAATACTGATTAAACACATTCCCATGTAAAAAAGGGATATTGTTATACAATTAAAGAGTCTTTCTAGACTCTTAAATGGCACTATCTTTGTGGTTTGGTTTGTTTGTTTGTTTTCCACACCAGTTTATTCTTACCAGACATTTCAAACTTGCTCCCTGATTATAGAATAATCTTCAAGACACATTAAAGCTTAATGACTCGGTGTGTCTGAGTGAGTTTAAAACATTGATGAACGACTGCTGCTGCATTGATGTAGTACACATCATCTCCTACAGCTAACACCAACACGGACATTCATATTTATTGGATGTCGAGGATGATTACTTAAAATATGAGCTGCTTGGTGACAGTAAAAGCCGACTTAGTTTCTGTACATCTCTGTTTTTTCTCTCCCACGCATCGAGCTAAGCCTCTTCACTTGGTGGCCCTGTAGAGAAGCCTGATCCACACACACACACACACACACGCAGGTTAATGATCCTCACACTCATTTCCTCTCCATACCCTCTGTCCCATCTGTTTACCTAATTGGCTGTAATTAATTATGTCACACCAAATTAGCGACTTGGTTAGTCATTCAATAAAAGGAACAATATGAAATGGCCAAACATATTTATCACCTTCAGTCCAAATCTTAATCTGTGTGTGATGGTGCATGGGTGGGAGCATCAGTGTGTGTGTGTGTGTGTGTGTGTTTGGCTCTGGCACAGCACAACGCTTGATTTCACAATAAGTTTAATGCAGTGAAAGCGCTGCTTTAGATTTGGTTTTAATGGAAATAAGCAGCTCAGAACTCAGTGTCTGTCCTCCCTCTTTATTACGCTTCAGCTAAACTTAATCAGTAGTTGAGTCCTCTCATTAATTACTGTGGAGCCGAGAGGTTGGGAAAAAAGAAAAAGAGAACGCCTTGTGATTGTTTCATGAATTTGAATCAAGTGACTCGTTAAAACAAGCTAATTTGCAGACTTCAAGTGAGCTTTGGATTGCTGTGTTTAGTTTCTTTGTTGTTGTTTTTTTTACCTCAGGTTACATCAAGAGTACACGCAGCCTGGTCACGCAGAAAAGCTGTGCTATCTTAGTTTTTTTTTTACTTATTTCAACTACATCATATCAATGGGAATGTACGTCCAGAAATGTTGGGACAATTTGTTGTATAAACCTGTATCTGTAAATTGATTATTCATTTGAAATTTTACATAAAAGATAAAATTACAAATCAAAGAATTGTTTAATTACACATAAAAACTCATTCAGATATATACACAACAAGCTGGGACAGAGCCGAGTTCAACACGTGGTCAGATAACATTTTCTTTTAAATTACACTTGGGAATTGTAAGGTCTGGAAAACACTGGACCCAAGAGCACGATTCAGTTTCCAAAAAAAGGTTTTTATTTAAAGCAAAAACCTGAGCAGCAAGCAAAGGTGAAAACTAAACTGAGGGAGGGAGGTCCAGAAAAACCTCTGGCATAAGTAAAAGGCAAAAAGTCTTAGGCAGAGCAAAACAGGCAGGACGAGAGCAGGGCATGTGGCATGACGATCTGACAGAGGGTGAATGAGAATGGGTTGTATTTGTAAGGGAGGCTGATGAGGATAATGAGGGCCAGGTGTGGAAGTGGGCGGGGAGACTCAGGTGAGTGGAATGAGGTGATTGCAGGCCTGACGTGAGTGACAAGATCTGCAATGACAGGAGAGTTAGTGAGGGCAGATCAACACAGGGAAAAATAAACAAGACAGTCCCTAAGCAGGTGACCCCGTGACAGGAATGGCAGATATTACATTATTTGTTTAAATATTTGTTGTTGCAATTGTACATGTGGAATGTTTGGCCATTTATATTTTATACAAGTTTTGAGCTGCTCAATGGTCCATTGTCACTGTAGTCTGATTCTCCTCTTCATAGAGTGCCATACATTTACAATAGGAGACAGATGTGGACAGGTCAGTCAAGAACACATACTCTAGGTCTATGAAGCCATGCTGTTGTAACCTGTGATAAATTAGACCTGGCATTGTCCTGCTGAAATAACCATGGCCTTGACATGGAAAATATGTTTCTCCAAGATTCCTTCATCAATGGGACCTTCACATATTGCATATATGTGAAGGTCCCGTTGACCCCATTCATAGATCACCACACTGTTGGTCCCCCAATATTGCACATGCTGTTGTGCATCTTTGTGGATTCTAACTTCAGGCACCAGTTAGAATAGAATAGAATAGAATAGAAATACTTTATTTATCCCCGAGGGGAAATTGTTTTAACATAGCAGCAATACAATACGAAAAACAATTTTAAACATAAAATGTAAACATAAAATGTAAAATGTACACCAGTGAGAAAAAAATAGTGCTATAATAACAATAAAAAAATTAATTCCTGTTACAGGCCATAAAAATAAACAATTGGATGAAAGAATGGTTTTAGTGTCTTAGCAACATGTATCAAGTGAGAACAAATTTCTACCAATCCATTGTCAACCACTTATTGGGTTGTTGATCTTCGCTGATCTTCTTTCTTTCCCATCTCATTAACACATCTCTATCATCTGGTTGCTTTCCTGACTCTCTTAAAGAGGCCAGAGTGACCCCCCTTTTTAAAAAACCCACCCTTGACCCGTCTGAAGTAAATACCTACAGACCTGTCTCCCTTCTTCGTTTTCTTGTTGCTGTCACTGAGCCAGGGCTGCCTCTCTCTCCTCTGTGCTCATCCTCTGTGACCTTTCTCCAGCGTTTGACACAGTTAACCACCAGATCCTTACTTCCTCCCTTCAAGAACTAGGTGTCTCAGGCTCTGCACTTACCCTACTCCCATCTTATCTTCAAAACCGAACATACAGAATAACCTGGATAGGATCTGTGTCGGAACCCTGTCCTCTAACTACTGGGGTTCCTCAGGGTTCTATCCTGGGCCCTCTCCTCTTCTCTCTGTACACCAACTATCTTGGTTCTGTCATTCACTCTTGTGGTTTTTCCTATCACAGCTACGCTGATGACACCCAGCTCATTCTCTCTTTTCCCAGCTCCGAAACACATGTAACAGAACGGATCTCCACTTGTCTGACCGACATCTCTCAGTGGATGTCTGACCATCACCTGAAGCTCAATCTCGAAAAGACAGTTTATTTTTCTCCCAGGAAAGGGCTCTCCCACCACAGACCTGACCATCACCCTCGACAACTCTGTGGTAGCTGCTTCTTATACCGCAAGGAACCTGGGTGTGACACTTGATGACCATTTCTCCCTCACTGCCAACATTGCAGCAACAGCTCGATCCTGCAGATACATGTTGCACAACAACAGAAGGATATGGCCTCTTCTGGGTTAGAAGAGGCCGTATCCTTCTGGTTCTGGTCCAGGTTCTGGTCCAGGTTCTGGTCCAGGCTCTTGTCATCTCACGCTTGGACTACTGCAACTCCCTCCTGGCTGGTCTCCCTGCGTGTGCCATACGACCTCTGCAGCTCATCCAAAATGCAGCAGCTCGACTTGTCTTCAATTTACCAAAATTCTCCCACACTACACCGCTCCTCCGCTCCCTTCACTGGCTTCCCGTAGCTGCTCGCATCTGCTTCAAGACTCTAGTGCATGCGTTCCATACAAAAGGATCCAGTCCAGCCTACATCCAGGACATGATCAAAACCTACACCCCAGCCCGCCCACTCCGCTCTGCATCGGCAAACTGGCTTGCTGCCCCCTCACTGAGAGGGTCGCAGAGGCGTTCACAGAACTCCAGACTGTTCACTCTCCTAGCTCCCAAATGGTGGAACGAGCTCCCCATCGACATCCGGACAGCAGAAAGCCTCCACATCCTCCGCCGCTGACTAAAAACACATTTCTTTTGACTCTACCTCGACTAAGACGACAACGACAAAAAAAAAAAAAAAAAAAAGCCAAGCACTTACTTGCACATTGCACTTATGACTAGCATGTTATAGTTTGGCTTACTTGAAGCACTTACTTCTAGCTCTTGTTTGTACCCAAATGTTTAAATGCACTTATTGTAAGTCGCTTTGGATAAAAGCGTCTGCTAAATGACATTTAATGTAGTAATGTACATTAAATGTACATTACTCCAAGATCATGTGGCTATGTCCATAATGGTAGTAAGACAGTTTCTCATATAATCCCTTCCACAACAGTGGTACTTGTATAACAATTATTTTGAGTGTGTGGCAATTACCTTTTCCTGATTTACTTTTTACATGTATTTGCCATGATTTGTCTGTGAAAACACTGTTAATATTTTTGTTTGTGCTTTTATCTGTTAAATAAACGTACAAGCGATTCAAGTTATGCATTTTGAGAGTCCGAACTTTTGGAAATAATATTTGTAGAGTAAATACATGCATTTTATCAGCATTGAATATTGCACCTATATGAGAATCCTTGTAACCTCTGCCTCGGCTTTCCTCTTTGACATGAGATGATGTGATGAGATTCAATTTTATTGTCATTACTCAAATACAAGTTTCGGGTAACAAAATGACATTCCACTTATTGTTCTAAAACTTCATAGAAAATAGAGTTTTTTTCCTTTAACAGAGATAATAGTGTGGCAGTAGACAAATGATGCCGACTTGTTGTGTCTGCTGTGGAGTGGGAACTTACAGTCATATGTTTTATGCCATATGTTTATTCACACAGTTGATTTTCCAGATTCATTTTAAAGTTGTTTTGCAAAAAAATCATTTAAAAAAATCATTTAATCATTGTTTATCTTTTAACATTTCATCATGTCTCTTCATTAATGTATGATGACTCACTGTGGCTCAAAATAGGGGTGTGTTTCATAATTTGGTCAAAACCTGGCTGCCATTGTTATTTAAGAAGCAGACTCGTAATTGTTAAGGTAACATTCGAAAAACAACAACAGCCCAGCAGGGATGTTGTCACAGCAATGTGTGACATCAGTGGAACCATAGACATTAAAGACACAAGTCTTTCATGTCCCGGTTAAAAGAGCTTTGAGCTGTGATTTCAGACGTCAGAATGTGATTTGGAACTGTGGAGGGCAGTGTTGCACCTCTTAGTGTACTGGGACGCATTTGAAGCACAAGAAGAATATTCCCTCCATTTGAAAGGCTCAATGAACTATGGGAGGCAAGCATTGCTCTTACTTCAATCACAAGAGTACAACACAGTGTTGACATTTTGTTGGCAAAATTCAACGATGCTGAGCAGAATATAAAAAAAAATTTCAGCACTAACAAGATGTTTAGGAATGAATTCATACAGCTGAACAGCTGCATGCAGAAGGAAAAAGCCTCACACCAACAAAAAATACTGGAGAATGAGAATGACGAGAGGCACAGGAAACTGCAGAAGACTTATTCTTGCTGCAACGCAGATCGAGAGAGACTTAGAGCAAAGGAGAGTGAAGAGCAGCTGCGAGGAGAAGTGAAGAAGCTGAGACAAATGTTGATCACATATGATGAAAACATAAGCTGCATTCGTTTCTGCAGCAACACCAACAGGGATGTCTTACAGCCAGAGGAGACAGACAAGCAGAGTAGAGCACTGCTGGATAGAATCAAACACCTGAACAGCCTTCTGAATGAGGAAAGAGCCTCACATGAACAAGAAATCCTGAGGGCAAAAGAGAATGAGGAGAGGCTCCAGGAAGAACTGCAGAGGTATATTATGCCACAAGAACAAGAAAAGCTTAGGATGAAGGAAAGTGAAGAGCAGCTAACACAAGAACTGCAGAAGCTGAGACAAATGTTGATCATATATCAAGAACACATGAGCTGCAGAAGTCTGTTGATGAAGAATGCAAACAAATACATGGAGACCATTGATACCTATGTAGAGTTCTCAGAGTTTGAGACAGACAAGCTGAGCAAGGAGCTGCTAAGCAAAATGGAACAGCTGAGCAGCCTTCTACAGAAAGACAAAACCTCTCTGGAAAAAGAGATCCTGAGGGTGAAGGAGGACGAGGAGAGGCTCAGGGAAGAGTTGAAGCAGTATGTTCTGCAGCATGAACTAGAAAAACTCAGGGCAGAGGAGAGGGAAGAACAGCTGAGGGGAGAATTGCAGAGACTGAGACAAATGTTGATCATAGATAATGACAATGTGATTCTGCTCAGGGAGGAACTGCACAAGATAAAAGAAAAGTATCAAATTATTGATGAGCACTTCACACATTTATGGACTGCATTTAATACAATGGAGCCAGCACAAACATTCAACTCACAGGGGGATCTGGACACCATTTTAAAAGTTGCCGAGGCCATTGAGACAGAGCACACTGAACTAAAATGTTGGACTGAGGCAGAGGATCGAGAAAACATTTTTGAGCTTGTTGCTCAGGCTATTAAAATGGAGGACACTTCCCTAAAATATCCAGCCAGAAACTCAAAGGAGGATCTGGACAACAACATTTATGCAATTGTTGCCAAGGCAATCAAGACAGAGGGCACTCTGCTACAATATCCGATTGATTTGGAAAAACTGGTCGAAGTTACAGAGCACCTTAAGAATGAGACCAAGAAAATTGCTGCATGCATGAGGATCCTACACCATAAAGAGACACCAGAGGGGAAGGGAATTCCTATTACAGCTGAATTTCAAATCCCAAACAGCTTGTCTCTGGAGAAGCAAGTGAATGGGGAGGGGATGGAGATAGAGGACATGTTGTCTGATCCAGAATTTGAACCTTCACAGGTGTGTTGTGAAAAAAGCAAACAGCAGCCTCAGGTACCAGAGTCACGGTCTTCATGGTGGACCTGGTTCAGGAGGAGGATGAGGTGATGGTTTCTCAGTAGAAGAGCGAGTCATCTTTCAGCTGGATGGTTTGATTATAGGTTTGATTCTATTTGATTCTAACAATGTAGTTATTTAACATTGGCTCTGATACAATGAATAGATAATAGCTTAATATTATTTAGCATTACTCACATTTCTTGTGATTTTGGTAGTTTGTAGTTGAGTCAATTGTCTGGTGTGAAAATGACCTGATGAGCCATGATGTTCACTTGTGTCTCATTCTGTTAGGTCAGGTTTTGTTAAGTTACTCTCTTTGTCCTTGAAAGCAATGAACACAACTGCACATAGTTTTAAACAATGTTTTCAAACAATTAACAGCCCTAATAATGATCTGTAATATATTAATTTATGCATCTACTAAATGCAAAATCCTATTAAAACACTTTAATTAAATCCTCAATGAATGGTTTGTGTCATCTATGCATCCATTGATATTATTTACAGAATAATCCTAACCCTGACCTTAACCTTACCCTAACCTCAACCTAACCTTAAAACATATCTTCACCTTAAAATGTAGTAATTTACGCTGTACGTTGCAGTCCCCGTAATGTGACTGTGTAAACAGTTTGAGGTCCCCACAACATCAGTAATACCTGCACACACTCACACACACGCTCTCAACCCTCAGTATTGTTGTAGAAGATGAATTTGATGAATTTGAGATGGTTCTCCATATAAATTTGGCAGAACTAAAAGATTTCATGGATTGTATTCAAAGTACAGTCTGAAAAATTGCCCCTCATTTTCCATGCAGTTAAAATCCCCACCCAAGAATAAACAAAAAAACTCCATTGCACATTTGTTTAAAACATCATTAACTTTGAGTAAAAACTGCTTTCTCTCTCCACCAGTTGTTGGAGCATAAACATTGATAAAAACAGCAGTAAAATGATGGAACTGAGCTTTTGCTAAAAGTAACCTCCCCTTGATAAAATGCTGAACCTTCAGTGAGACCCATGTCCTCAGTCAGTGGCAGTGACAGTGACTTTGTCTCCCACTGTGAAATCATGATGTCACAACTATTTTCAGCATGTTATGGCCATTTTCCTGAAGCCAACATATTCGTAGACTCTGCCAAAAGGAATTACCCACAGTTCATGTGCTGAACAAACCAAGCAGCAGCCTGCAACAAACAAGAAACATACATTAATAATTATTAATGATAAAAATCATTGAAGAAGTGACCAACCCTGATATGTATATTACAAGACAAAAGTAGGTAATGTAATCAGATGAATAATTTAAATATTTATATATCATCCTTGTAAAATAAATCCCATTCCTGCTTTTATCATTTGCGGTCATTGCACTCAGAAATCATCAGCCTTTGAGGATTCAGAGTTTGGGTTGGACTGGGTTCATAGGTAGTGAAATGCTTTACGGCAGTGAAATGTTTTAGTTTGAAGATACAGGCTGATGGTCTTCCTGCTGGGCATTGCTGCCTGACACACCTCCACCGGTGCCCTAGTGCAAGTGTGTACCTCTGAACACCAAAAAAGCTTGCTGCAAGGCCTATGGTCCTCACCTGTCACTCACTCTACCCATGGGCAATGGCTACTGAGACATCTCTGGGGGTCGTCAGGTGGGAGTTAAAGGTACTACTGGCCAAACTCAGTGTGGGAACTTATTTATGTCCCCATATGAAAGACAGATCTCCATGTTGTGATTGTACCCACAATATGAGTAATATTTAGACCACACACAGAGAGAAATTCCACACTTGTGTTCATAACTTATCTTTAAACTATGTGACCAAAAACCATGAATTGTCAGGAGCAGTTGTCCTCATTTCGGACTTATTGTTAAAGGTTAGAGGTCAAATGTGAATTGAATTGTGCTTAGAAGAAGGTTAGGGTTTGGCATTAACTGGTTAGGGTTAGTGATAACGTGAACAAGCCTGTGTGTGTGTGTGTGTGTGTGTGTTCATTGTCTTCCATGTGTGCTGACCCCTGTGTGTCCACAATCTATGACTCGTCTTTGCAGGGGCTGGCTCACGTCCATCTATCTCTGCAGTCTGTCTTCTATTTTCTATTTTCCTCCACTGCTGCTGATGTCACGTATGTGATGTCAACATAGTGGCCGTTTCTCAAGTATGTTTCTCAAGTAAGTAAGCAAGTATGTACTTGCTTACTTGGGAAGTATATACTTGAGAAGTACGCTGGGAGTATATACTTGCCAAGTACGGGAGTACACAAGTATGTGGTTGTTTCTCAATACTCAAGTATGCAAGTATGTATGTATTGTTCTGCTGTTTGAATGGTGGCTGGCGCCAAGTGCTGCAGCCTCATTACCGCCACCTACGGTGTTGATAAATGAACATATGAAATACTTTTAATATATGCATATATATGTTGTTATTATTTTTACATTTTAAATATTTAACTTCATTTATTAATTTATTTCTATTAAAATATACAATACAAATTAAACAATGTGGAAAATAGATA